>NW_024100737.1:0-227180 GCF_016161935.1 Mauremys reevesii
GGCCGTCCCAAAGAGATGGGACAGGAAGACTGCTCTGAGAGCGATCTCACTGGTGACCTGAGCCATCCGTGGGCCATCTGGGGAACCTCAGCCTCCGCCAGAGTCTCAATGCTGATTGGCTGAGCAGGGGATCTAGTGACAGGAGGAGACTCAGGACTTTGTTGTTCTCTTTAAGGCCCAGCAAATAAGCCAGAACCAATCATCTGCTTGGTGAATTGTTCTCCTTCCTTCTCGCCATTGGCTGTCTCTGAGCCGCTCCTGGTTCTCTCGGATGGTCTAGTGCTTCTACAACACGTGCTGAATAATCTGTGTGAATGGTGGTTGTTCTGTAGCTCATTCGAGGTCACTTTGTTCTGATCATTCAGTGCGTGAAACTCCAGACTGATGGTTAGTTTGACAGTCAGGACTCCCGGGTCCTGTTCCCAACTCTGTGCCGACAGGCTCTGGGATGTAAGACAAGGCCCTTCGCCTTCTCAGCCTTCGCTTCTTCCTCTGTCGGTTAGGGATAACAAGCCTCTCACACCTGCCTCCTGGTGGGGAAGGCTGGGAGCTGTGGGGACCTGACTGAGAGGTCACTAGTAGCAATGTAGCACAGGAGGTGTCCTATCGGGCTGAGTCATTGCAGATGATGATGTAGTGCAGCAGACCCCGTTTTCCCAACCTTGCATTAGGCAGCTTTCCATGTTAATCGAACCACCAGTGCCCACAGGTGCCGCAGCCGGCGATTTGTCCTGTGGCCACTAGATGGTGCTGCAGCCTCGCACTGTCCTGCCCCTGGGTATCTGAATGTTTGATAGGTGACCTGGCCCCACCCGGCCCCGGTTAGATGCGGCCAGTGGGGTCTGCTGTAAGTGCTGAAAGAGTCAATTTTACTGGTATTTTATTATCTTTAAATCATTAAGGAGCAACTACGCACCCTGACTGAAGCATCTTATCTCGTTTCTAAATCATTGTCTCCTCTT
The DNA here is from genome assembly GCF_016161935.1 of Mauremys reevesii. Taxonomy (NCBI): domain Eukaryota; kingdom Metazoa; phylum Chordata; order Testudines; family Geoemydidae; genus Mauremys; species Mauremys reevesii. Next base: position 963 of record NW_024100737.1, read on the forward strand.
TGTGTGCGAAGAGACAGTTTAAGGGGACGCCACAAACGGGAGATGCTTTTGGTTTGGAAAACAAAACATTTTTGCAAAGAATTTTCATCCAAATTGATTCATGATTCCACAAACCAAACTTGTTTAATGTTCATGGGATTTTCTAACAGAAAACTGTCGATGAAAATCCGCCCTCCCACCTCCAATTGCTGGGCTCTGTCCTCCCAGGGGCTTGTTGTCTGCTGATGACAGCGAGAGTGAGAGCTGTTGGCTTTTCTCTCTAGCTCTGCCATGGCTTTGCTGTGTGACCTGGGGTAGGTCATTTCTCTCTCTGTACCTCAGCATCCCCATCTGTGCAATGGGACGAGAGACACGTCTGTAATGCCTGGCAGAAGTGAGGCTGGGAGAGAGAACGGGCATTAAAGCACTTTGGGAGGAGAAAGGGTTGTATCGTGGTGTTGAGCACCAAGGCATTCTGACATTTGTGAAAATGTCTCATCTAGAGAAACAAGAAATGGTCGGGGACAAAGCCTGTGAGAGGATGTGACTCAGAGAAGCCAGGGTATGTGTTTGGGGTCTCACCAGTGCTTCCCACCTGTGAGTGCTTCCTGTCATCGTAGCTTGGCCTGGGAACAGGAGAAACAGCAAACCAGATGGCGGAGGAGTGAGTGGGATGAAGTGACAGTGCCACGGGCAGTGAGGATGAGGTAACAAGCCTCTGCTGCCCAACATAGACCAGAAGGGAAGGGATTTCCTACAGTCCTCACCTGCCCTGGCTCTGAGCAGGATTAGCGGCCTAAAACCCACAACTGCCAGAAGCCGTCCAGACCACAGCTGAGACCTGTGGCACTCTCAGCTCTATCGAAATTGTAATAAACTATTCAGCTGTAAAGACCCGGGACTAGAACCTGGGCTGGCCAATACTCCTGCAGTGCCAGCTGCACCAGGGAGCACTGGGGAGAGTAGGCACTACAGGAAGTACCACCCAGGAGACCCAGAGTGACAGTACCCTGCAGGCCTCTGATTGGCCAAGTGCCCCTACATAGCCCCAGGGGTTGCCTCAAGAAGTTGTCTGGGCAACCACCTGCTACTTTGCTGGACTTTGCCTTGTTTCCTGATCCCTGATGCCGATTCCTGCCTCTTGGCTCTAACCTGGTACTGCCTCTGGTCTCGGAGTCTGACCCCAACTCTTGTTCATGGAGCCTGGCCTTGTGATTTCTCTAACTCTGGCCCAATGATCCCCATCCCTGGCAGGCAGACCTCAGCCCAGCTGTGACCACTAGGCGCGACTGCCTATACACTGGTCCCTTACACCTGGGCAGGGATGGTCTCTCACTACTGTTGTGTCCAGCTCCCAGCACAATGGGGCCCCATCTTGGCTGGGCATTTAGATGCTCCCATATAACAGGACATATTAGGAAAAGAAGCCAGTGCAGGCAAAGCTTTAAATGAGGTATGAATGGCCACTGATCACTGGGTGGGAAGTATCCCATCTCCCAGCCACACATATCCCAGGTGAGGGGTCTCTGGGGATATTCCTACAAGCAGAGCAGTCCCTGACCCCAGTGATTTCACGATTCAGTGGCCCACCCTCATTGCCTCCAGCCTTGGTGCAAGTGGCAGGACTGAATTGTGACCACATCTTTGTGCCCCCTGGGATCTGAACCATTTAAACCACACTCAGGTTATGTCTACACCCAGCTGGGAGTGAGCTTCCCAGTGCTGGCAGACAGAAGTGTTAGCTCGCCTTGAGCTCGGATGCTAAGAATAGCAGTATAACGGGGAGTCCAGGGGGTCGCTCTGGCTTCCTGCCTGAGAACAAGCCTGCCTGGACTCCTGCGGTACATACCCGGAGCTGGCTTGAGCTGCCACCTGTGCTAGCCCAGCTCCACCGCTAGTTTTAGTGCAAGACCTCGAGCTCAGCTAGCACAGGTGGGTCTCTCTACCCCACTGGGAGCTCAGGCCCAGCCGCCTGTTACCAGGCAGGAGGTACCCAAGACCCTGTGGCAGGAAGCAGAAGGTGATTTAAACACAGTCCCTGAGTGCATCACTCAGGCTCTCTGGGCTGGGACCCACAGGAGAGGGTGGGCCTGTCCCCTACCGCCCAGGGATGGACGTGGGTAGAGACAGCTGAGCTCCTGACCAGGGGTGGCACAAGAGTAGGAACACTGACTTTGCCTTTGTGTTCCTGCTGTAACTTCCCTTGTTTTTTACAATGGGGCAAAAACAAAGTAAGAAACCTGTGAAGGGGGAGCAGTGGAAAAGGGGTTATGTAACCTGGCACAGACTCACCCAGCAGCACCTCCTGCTGGTCATCTCAGGGAATTAGTGTCCAGCCTCCCGAGCCCCCCCTGTCAGCCAGTGTCACGCTACCACTGGCCCCCATGTCCCTCCTAGACCCCGGGTGACCCTTTCAGTGGGTGTTGCCCCTGGCAGTACCCCAGTTTCTCCAGGTCTCCCACTCAGGGAACTCCCACTACCCCCACCTCACCTCAGTTGTAGGCTACTGCCAGTCACCAACTCACCCTCATGCACTGGGGCAGACTGCATTGTAAGCCACTCATCATAGGCAAGGTTGGGTCTGACCTGCTGCCTCAGCCTACCCATGGCTGCCCTCTGCAACCCCAGTACCCAGGTGGCTTTAGACTAGGCCACAGCCTGAGGTTTTCCCAGGGCTGGTGCAACCATTTAGGCGACCTAGGCAGTCACTTAGGAGCTAGAATTTGGGGGCACCATTTTTTCATCAGCGACTGTGGCGGCCGGAACTTCGCCACCCTAGTCGCTGCCGGCATGTAGGCAGAGGACCTGGGACAGGGAGCGCGGGAGGGCTGCCTGCAGCAATTAAGGGGGAGCACGCAGGGGAACTCCTGTCCCAGCTCACCCCTGCCCTGCCTCCTCCCCAAGATGCCATGGCCTTCACTTTCCCACCTCCCAGGCTTGCGGTGCCAATCAGCTTAGGTGCCACAAGCCTGGGAGGCGGGAGAAGTGAAGCAGCGACGGCGTGCTCAGGTGCTCGCGTGGAGCAGGGGTGAGCTGGAGCGGGAGGTGCCTCAGGGCAGAGGGTGGGAGCTGCCACAGGGGCACCTCAGGGCGGAGGGGAGCTGCCACCAGGGGCACCTCAGGCAGAGGTGCGGGCGCAAGGTGGAAGTTTTGCCTAGGCACGAAACATCCTTGCACCGGCCCTGGGCTTTCCAGGCCAGAGCCCCAGCCCCTTGGCCTTCCCAGCCCTACTCCCAGGTACCTGCTCAGCTCCCTAGCAGCCAGGCCCTTCTCCTCTACAGACAGAGAGATTATATCTGTGCCCATCCTCAAAGCCTTTTATAGGGGCCGGCTGTGGGCTGTTCGAGGCATGGCTGCCAGCTGTGCCTACTTCCCAATCAGCCTGGGAGCTGCTTGCCCCAGCCCCAGCCTCTGCTGGGCTCTTCTAAGCTCCTCAGGGCAGGAGTGGGTGACCACCCTGCTACAGGTTAGAAGAGCCCTGAGTCAAAGGCCCAAATCCCTGGGACACTTGAGCCGGCAGCACTTTGCTTGAGGCCAGACTCTTTCAGACCCGAAAGTGAAGAGACACAAGTCAGTCCACTGGAGGACTGGAGCTACAGACAAAGGGCTTGTCTACACTGGCAAGTTACTGCACTGCAACTTTCTCACTCAGGGGGGTTAAAAAACACACCACTGTCACCCCCAAGCTCAGCAAGTTACAGTGCTGCAAAGCCATGACTGTGCTTTGAACTTTTAAGTGTAGACATAGCTAAAGACTGACAGATATAAGTTCCATCCCTGAACCAGCTAAGGGAAACTGAGGCAGAGACAATTGCAGTTCTGCTGCTGCTGCATGCCAGGGTTGCTACAGCGCTAAGGTCCCTCAGTTATAGGTGCCTGTTGATACAGATGAAATTAATGGGAGTTAGGCATGGAGGCACATTTGAAAGTCTCACTAGTTGTCTATCTGCATCTTTAGGTGCCTACATATTTTTAAATTTGTGGCCTTAAATGACATGATCGTTCGATTCATTCTGCCAGTTCAAAAACATTTTGTATTTGTTTTTGTGATACTTATTCAACTGGAACACACTGGAAAAACAGATCTTTTCCTCCCAGATTTAGCCCTCCATCTCCAACGAGAAACCTTCTCATGTAGCCGCAGAAACAGCAGGGAAGACCAGGCCCCTGCCCGGACGCTGCTGGAGGAAAACACACAAACGTCAGAACGGTTCTTTTTTCAGGATGGAAAATCTTCAGCATCTTGTCAGGTCTCCCTGTGCCCCGAGAGACCCCACAAAGGTGCTCAGCCCCCAGTTATTCTCCCTCTTCGGATCAGCTTCAGGAATGGCCAGTTTAAAAATTACTGACATGAGTCAGCATCTGTTTGCCATTTTCTCTCATTCTCGCAGTTGGAAATAAAATCACCTCAGGTTTTGTCACTTGTCTCAAATATTGAAAAGAAAATTATCTCCAGTTTTGCCCTTTTTTGTCTGTGATTATCAAATATGTAGATAAAATCCTTTCACATTTCCCTTTTCTCACATTATTGAACATTTCTCTGTCACCCTCCCCGTCAGGTTCTGCCCCGCTTCCCTAACTCTCAGATATCCCCAAATGAAACTGTCCAGCCCCAGGCCCCCTGTCCCAGCTGCCGCCCCCTCCGCCCAGCCCAGCTCCTCCCCGACCAACTGCCAGTCACCTGCCCTCCCCTGCTGCTGCCCCCACAACTGCCATGCAAAGCCCAGCTCCTCCCCGACCAACTGCCAGTCACCTGCCCTCCCCTGCTGCTGCCCCTGAACTGCCATGCAAAGCCCAGCTGCCCTCCCCGACCAACTGCCAGTCACCTGCCCCTCCCTGCTGCTGCCCCCGAACTGCCATGCAAAGCCCAGCTGCCCCTCCCGACCAACTGCCAGTCACCTGCCCTCCCCTGCTGCTGCCCCCGAACTGCCATGCAAAGCCCAGCTCCCTCTCCCGACCAACTGCCAGTCACCTGCCCTCCCCTGCTGCTGCCCCGAACTGCCATGCAAAGCCCAGCTGCCCTCCCCGACCAACTGCCAGTCACCTGCCCTCCCCTGCTGCTGCCCCCAACTGCCATGCAAAGCCCAGCTCCCCTCCCCGACCAACTGCCAGTCACCTGCCCTCCCCTGCTGCTGCCCCCGAACTGCCATGCAAAGCCCAGCTGCCCTCCCCGACCAACTGCCAGTCACCTGCCCCTCCCTGCTGCTGCCCCCACAACTGCCATGCAAAGCCCAGCTCCTCCCCGACCAACTGCCAGTCACCTGCCCTCCCCGCTGCTGCCCCCACAACTGCCATGCAAAGCCCAGCTCCTCCCCGACCAACTGCCAGTCACCTGCCCTCCCCGCTGCTGCCCCCCGAACTGCCATGCAAAGCCCAGCTCCCCTCCCCGACCAACTGCCAGTCACCTGCCCTCCCCGCTGCTGCCCCCACAACTGCCATGCAAAGCCCAGCTGCCCTCCCCGACCAACTGCCAGTCACCTGCCCTCCCCTGCTGCTGCCCCCGAACTGCCATGCAAAGCCCAGCTGCCCTCCCCGACCAACTGCCAGTCACCTGCCCTCCCTGCTGCTGCCCCCTGAACTGCCATGCAAAGCCCAGCTCCCCTCCCGACCAACTGCCAGTCACCTGCCCTCCCTGCTGCTGCCCCCACAACTGCCATGCAAAGCCCAGCTCCCTCTCCCGACCAACTGCCAGTCACCTGCCCTCCCCGCTGCTGCCCCCACAACTGCCATGCAAAGCCCAGCTGCCCTCCCCGACCAACTGCCAGTCACCTGCCCCTCCCTGCTGCTGCCCCCAACTGCCATGCAAAGCCCAGCTCCCCTCCCGACCAACTGCCAGTCACCTGCCCTCCCTGCTGCTGCCCCCTGAACTGCCATGCAAAGCCCAGCTCCATGTATCCCGGGCCCCGGGCCAGTACGGACTGCAGGCGGCTGAGGGACTGCCGGTGACAGGCTGGAGGCTGAGCGGCTGGGGCCAGCTGAGCGCCCGTGGGGCCATCCTCCCTTCCCATGCTGGGCCAGGCCCTGAGGGAACCAGCTCCAGGAGCTTCCCAGCTGAGGCCTGGGAACAGGGAGAAAACAGCCGCTTGGTGTGGGGAGCTGGAGGGTCCCTGGTCTCTGGCTGGCGCCGCCCCCTCTCCTCCCTGGTAGCTGTCACCCGTGGAAGGGGATGGCTCCTCTCTGGCACCTGGGCTCTGGGCTCAGGAACCCCCCAGAGCTCCCTGCTCGTGGGACAGCTGCTGCTTCAGCGCCTCCTCCAGCCTCCCTGCTTCGGGCGGGGGTCGCCTGGCAGGGGGGCAGCAACGGCCTGGATGCAAACTTCAGCCCTGGCCGGGCCCCAGTAAGCATCACAGCCCCCCTTATGGTCAGGGGTTACCGCCCCCCCCACCCGGGGGCCGCGGCCGCGCCCCGGGCTCCCTGCTGCCCACGTCAATGGCAGGGCCTGGGGACCCAGCACGTCCCAGGTAGTGACTGAGTGTGGATGGAAAGTTCCCTTGGATTTCACCCTGTTCTCTCTGATAACCCATCATTGACCAACCCTTCCCCCGATTTCCCCCATTTCCCATTGAATGCCTAAATTAGATGTAAAACACCCTTCAGCTCGGCCCTGTCTCTCTCGTTACTGGCGACTGATATAAAATCTCCTCCGATTGTGTCACGTTCTGTGTAACTCTCAAATACTGATGGAAAATCCTCTGCTGCTCTGGGCTCCCCAGTCCCTGTCTGCTGCCACGTCTTGTTCTGGAGGGAAACTGCTGCCCCGAGTCATTACCCCAGTGCGGGGGAGGGGAGCTAAACCCCCAAAGGACCAACTTTCGCCTCAGTTTTGAGCATCAGATTGTTTCCCCCTGTACATCTCACTCATGACTGAACACAGGTCAAATCTCCGGGTTTGCTCTTTCCCACGTCATTACCAGTTACTGACAGAAACTCCTCTCCGGTTGGGATTTTTCCCTCACATGTTTTAAGTGCAGCAACTTCTCCTTTTTTGGAGGGAAGCTGTTGCCCTGCGTCATTCTCCATGTCAGGGTGTTGCAGGGGGACGGGGTCAACCCCAGTGACCAACTTTCCTCACGTCTCTGATTCAAATTGTTTCTCCTGTTACACCCAATAAAACCGACATGTTGCTGAAGAATGTGACTCGCCCCATAGTTAATGAACATCAGAGCCAGGAGCCTCCCCCTGGCTGCTAAGGCAGAGCTGGCCAGTCCCTGACAAGCTGTTTCACTGCCCCATATGGGGTTGAGAAGGGGGTTAAGGCCCACCCCACCCCAAGGGGCTGCTCTCTGCTTCACTGCCCCTGTTCTGCCTGGGCAGGACCCAGTGTGGCCACAGACTCCTGCCCCGGCCCTCACATTCCCTCCTCTGTCACCACAAGCTCAGGACAAATGGCCCTGGGAGGTGGGGGTCATTTCCAGTGCTCAGACAAAACCCCGGCAGGGTGGGAACGTGGGGCTGTTCTGTGCCAGCGACGGGCACGGCTGGGTCACTGGAGGAAGGGACGAGCCACGTCCCCACTGAGACTGCCCGGTCCCAGTTTGCCCAGTCCCAGCTGCTGACCCTCCTCCACTGCTGCCCCCAACTGCCATGGGACCTTCTGGCTCCATCCCCCTCCCTGCCCCTGTTCATGCAGTGTCCCTGTCCCCCAGGGCTCCCTGCTGCCTGTGTCAAAGGCAGGGCCAGGGGAATCAGCACTTTCCAGTTATTTAATTAATTTTGATTTGATTTCCCCTCAGATTTTGCCTTTTACTGTCTGATTGTTGAATATTGATGCTCCTTCCCCAAGAGATCTTGCCACACTTCTCTCCTGTTATCAAATATTCAGACTTTGCTCCATTTTCTTCCTAATGATGACAGATTGCGGTGAAATCCCTTTGGGTACCCCCCAGTCATTAGAACAACAGCAACTCCTCCCTGTTTTGGAGGGACACAACTGCCCGGGCCTTAGATTTTACATTTCTCCATCTAATTATTAAATATTAACATAAAACCTCCTCAGATTTTGCCATTGACATGGACAGTGGGGAGTGCTGGGCAATGGCATGTTAAGAGGGGGCAGGAACAGGGATAGAGTTAGAAGGTCCCTTGTTCAGCTGGGGGGGAGCAGTAGGGGAGGGGCAGGTGATTCACAGTTGGTGCTTGAGAGACCTGCGTTGGGTTCATTATTTGATAATTTGGGGGAAATGGGGCACAGTCTGCAGAGGATTTTATATCAGTATTTAATGAGCAGTTGGGAGTTTAACCTGGTCAGTCAAGGTCTGGCCAACTGCCCTGTTAGCAGCCGGGTGTTGCTGCTCCCCCATGTTCTGTTCTGTTCAGTCTGTAACCCTTCTGCCAGTTGAAGTGGGCAGCGAGAAGGGCAGGTTCAACACCTAGGGGGTTCCTTTTCAACAATGCAACCAGAACCGGCTCAAGCCCCCACCCGGGAACCTGGGGAAATTTCACTGTAACGCCTGGATGCCTCTAAGAGGCAATTCTTCCCCTCTCGCAAGCACAGAGTCCGAGGTAGAGTTTCTTTAATAAAAGTAACCTAGCAGTAATCTGAGAAAACAGTCAAGCGGTATCCATAGACATAAAAGCACGAGCAAAACACCCTTCCCAGTGTACGCTGGGCAGTGTCTTTTGCTTCAGGTTCTTGAGTCCAACTCCAAAGTTCCTGTAGTATACCCCACCCTTAACATCCCACCTCATAGTTGTTGTCCCTGGTCAGTGCAGACCCACAGTTCAGAAGTGCACCTGTTGAGTGGCTAGGCAGCAGTTCTGCAGAAAAGGACCTAGGGTTACAGTGGATGAGAAGTTGGATATGAGTCTACAGTGTTGCCAAGAAGGCTAATGGCATTTTGGGCTGTCTAAATAGGAGCATTGCCAGCAGATCGAGGGATGTGATCATTCCCCTCTATTCAGCATTACCTGTAACCAGTTTCTGAATATATTAGGCTTAGACTTGAGTGTTTTGGCTTTATTTTGCTTTTGTGGCTTACTTTGTTCTGTCTGTTATTACTTGAAACCACTTAAATCCTACTTTTATACTAAATAAAATCACTTTTGTTTATTAATAAACCCAGAGTATGCGATTAATACCTGGGGTGGGGGGGGGAGGGGGCAAACAGCTGTTCATCTCTCTCTATCAGTGTTATGGAGGGTGAACAATTTACAAATATACCCTGTATAAGCATTATACAGAGTAAAACAGATTTATTTGAGGTTTGGATCCCATTGGGAGCTGGGTGTCTGGGATGCTGAAGACAGGTAACTTGCTGAGCTGTTTTCAGTGAAGTCTACAGCTTTGGGGGTGTGGACCAGACCCTGGGTCTGTGTTGGGCAGGCTAGCATGTCTGGTCACAAGATGGGGTTCTGGGGGGCCCAGGCTGGCAGGGAAAACGGGCTCAGAGATAATTTCAGCACATCAGGTGACAGTCCCAAGGGGATCTCTGTGACCCAACCCATCACAGATCCCTTTGAACTTCTTCAAAGTCTTCTAGGGCCGAGTAACCTACATAATTTTGTGTCATCTGCCAATATACATCTCACTGTTCAGCCCAGGTTCCAAAGTGTTGATAAGCATCTGCTGTACATACCATAGCAGGATGAAGAGGTCTTCTGTGTTGGTCCTGGTTCCCTAGTCGAATGCAGAACCTGACACGAGATTTCCAAGTTTCTGCAACCATTTGTAATGTCTATTGAGGATGTACCTTCTGGTCCTGTCAGATTTCAAAGGCACTTCTTGAAAAGCTGAAACAAAGAGGAAACGGGTTGGAAGCCCCATGGTGCTGATGTAACTGGTGCCTAGGAAACCTCCCCTTCAGATGGCCATTGCCACATGCTATTAGCTACCCAAGAGTCTGGGGGCACAGAAACAACAACTCAGCTACTCCCAAAATAGCCCTGGAGAGAGAGGAGCCTCCATTTTTGCATAAGTTCCCTCTCCGCCGGCATACACATGCACACCCATACACACAGACAGTTGGGGGCACTTGTTCTTTTGGTGGAATAGGAAATTGACAGCAGCAGAGGTGTTAAACCATCAGACATTTAGGCTGAGATCCACAAAGGGATTTAGGCTCCTAATGTCTATTGAAATCCTTTGTGGCCCTGTGCCTTCATTCCTTAAGAGTTCACAGGGAAAAGTGTTTCCCATGTGCACTCATGGGTTTTCCTATGAGCTGATAACCAATCTCGGAGTGAAGTTCCTTGGCCTGCAAAGACGCCATTACAGGAGGGCAGGTGATGAATCTTTCCCTACAGAGGGTATTCGTCATCATCATCATCACCACCACCACCCTTAATAATAACCACAGCCCTTTTCAATTCTGTCAGGCCTTCCTTTAGAGACATTCCTGACCTTTATGACAACAGTCTCCCACACAGCTCTATTCTAGGAGCTAGAGATGGAATTCCCTGCTCCTGCACACATATTGTGGCACCTCGATGAAAGCTCACGTGACCATCCTTCTTCCTTAAACTCTGTCCTTAGACAGAGAGGGACACATTCAAACTGTTTTCAGGTTCTGTGCTGCACCTCTGTACTTCCCACAGAGGCACTAACACACAGAGGTATTTCCTTACCTTCATACAGGCGGGAGATGCCATCTTCATTCACTGTTTCAGACAACAAATCGCAGTAATGGTGGATAGTCTTTCCTAGGCCTGCTCTAAAATACAAGGTTAGGTCAAATTTAGCCACGTTAGGTCGATTTTATAAGTAATGTGTCTACACAACCAACCCCATTCTGACCACCTAAAGGACTCTTAAAATCAACCACTGTACTCCTCCCTGATGAGGGAAGTAGCAAAAATCAAGCTTCCTGGTTGAATCTGCAGTACTGTAGATTCAGTACTGTGCAATTTGATGGTATTGGCCTCCAGGAGCTATCCCAGAGTGCTCCAGTGTGACTGTTCTGGAGAGCACTTTCAACCTGATGCACTAGACAGGTACACAGGAAAAGCACCAAAACTTTTGAATTTCATTTCCTGTTTGGTCAGCATGGCGAGCTCAGCAGAACAGGTGACCATGCAGTCCCAGAATCACAAACGAGCTCCAGTGTGAAGCAAACGGGAGACACTGGATCTGATTGTTGTATGGGGAGAAGAATCTGTGCAGGCAGAACTCTGATCAAGCAGAAGAAATGTTGATATATATGCCAAAATCACACAGGGCATGGTGGAAAGAGTCCACACCAGGGGGACACAGCAGTTCCATATGAAAATTTAGGAGCTCAGGCAAGCCTACAAAAAGACAAAGGAGGCAAATGGTCACCTGGTCAGAGCCACAGACATGCCGCTTCTATGATCAGCTGCATGCCATTCTGGGGGTCCTTACTCTACCCACCACTGTTTGTGGACACCTGCAAGGTGGCAGCCTCAGTGCGACACGGAAGAGGATTTTGTGGATGAGGAAGAGGAGGAGGAGGAGAATGCCCAGCAGGCAAGTGGAGAATCCATTCTCCGCAGCAGCCAGAACCTTTCCTCACCCTGGAGCCAATACCCTCCCAGGGCGAATTGTTCCCGGACCCTGAAGGCGGAGAAGGCACCACCTAACTACACTACAGTGATTAAAAGCAACTGTGTTTAATGTTTGATTTGCCCTGAACAATTGGGATGCATTCACAGCCAGTAAAGCTATTGGAAAAGTCTTTAACATGTCTGGGGATGGAGCGGAAATCCTCCAGGAATATCTCCACGAAGCTCTCCTGGAGGTACTCTGAAAGCCTTTATGAAGGTTTCTGGGGAGGACTGCCTTATTTCGTCCTCCACGGTAGGTCACTTTACCACATCAAGCCAGTAGCAAGTAGTCTGGAATCATTGCAGCACAAAGCATGGCAGCGAATGGTCCTGGGTTTTGGTCACATTCATGCAACATTCAGTCTTTATCTTTCTGTGTCAGCCTCAGGAGAGTGATATCATTCATGGTCACCTGGTTGAAATAGGGGAATTTTGGTAAGGGAACAGTAATCCCCTCTGTTTGGTGATCCCCAGCACATTAGACCCCAGTCATGCTGGGCTGTTTGCACTTGGCTAAAAGGGATCATCCTGGAGAATATTCATGCAGGGGATCGGGGGGAGGGGTGTGCTGCACATTTACCCCAAAACCACAGCCCCTCCTTTTAAACAGCAAACCCAACCGGCATTGGTTGCTATGGGAAAGGAGGGTACTGCAGTTTGAAACCATTCCCACATGTCATGAACGTGGAAGAAGCCAACCCTGCGTACCCTTTGGCTTACCATGGCTGCCTGGAAACCGAATTCTGTTGCCCAGCTGTGTGTGATGTGTCACCATACCGGCAGGCACTCAATATAAAAGACAAAGTGCGACCTTGTACCTAAAACACATATGCTGTCTGCTGTGAATTGCTTGATTCACTGTGAAAGAGTCTCTTTGTTCTCAGAAATGTATCTTCTTAAATTCTACTCTCCCTTTCCCCACCCTGCAGCTCCAAATGTTTCTATGCTCCTGTATCAACTTCATCCCTGAGGTTATCGCAGATTAGAAGGCGGAAAAAAACGCACTAGTGATGACATTTTCAGAGCTCACACAGTTCTCCCGCACTGATAGGACACAGCTGAATGCATGGAGGCATTCAGTGGCAAAGGCCAGGAAAGCATACAGTGAGCGTTATCGAACACGCAGGAGGAGATGCTGAGGCTAATGCGGAGCAAACGGACATGATGAGGCGTCTGGTGGAGCTGCAGGACAGGCAACTAGACTTCAGAACCCTGCTGCATCCATTGCCCTCCTTGCCAAGTTCCAGATCCTCCTCACCCAGATGCCCAAGAACACAGGGGTGGGGAGGCTCCGGGCACCAAGCTGCTCAACTCCAGGGGATGGCCCAAGCAACAGAAGGCTGTCATTCAAACAGCCTTGATTTATACTGTGGCTACAATAAGCACTGTGACCTTGTCCTACCCTCCTATCCCACCCGACTAGGCTACCTTTTACTAGTCAGCGTTGTCAGAGATCTTTTTTTTTTTAAATGAATAAAGAATGAATGGATTCAGAACAATAGAGACTTTATTTCCTGTGCCAGCTGTGGTCGAAGAGGGGGAGGGGGATTGGCTTACAGGGAAGCACATTCACCAAAGGAGGCAGCTTCACATCAAGGACAAACACACACAACTGTCACACCGTAGCCTGGTCAGTCATGAAACTGGTTTTCAAAGCCTCTCTGATGCATAGCATGCCTTGGTGTGCTTTTCTAATTGCCCTGGTGTCTGGCTGTTCAAAATTGGCCGCCAGGAGATTTGCCTTAACCTCCCACCCTGCCATAAACATCTCCCCCTTACTCTCACAGATATTATGGAGCACACAGCAAGCAGCAATAACAGGAATATTGCTTTCGCTGAGGTCTAACCTACCCAGCAAACAACGTCAGTGCCCCTTTAAACGTCCAAAGGCACATTCTACCACCATTCTGTACTTGCTCAGGCTACAGTTGAACTGCTCCTTACTACTGTCCAGGCTGCCTATGTACGGCTTCATGAGCCATGGGAGCAAGCGGTAGGCTGGGTCCCCAAGGATAACTATTGGCATTTCAACATCCCCAATGGTAATTTTCTGATCTGGGAAGAAAGTCCCTTCTTGCAGTTTTCTAACAGCACGGAGTTCCAAAAGATGTGAGCATCATGCACCTTCCCGACCGTCCCACGTTGATATCGGTGAAATGGCCCTTGTGACCCACTAGTGCTTGCAACACCATAGAGAAGTACCCCTTGTGGTTTATGTACTTTGGCAAGGTGGCCTGGTGCCAAGATAGGGATACGTGTTCCCTCTGTCGCCCCATCACAGTTAGGGAACCCCACTGAAGCAAAGCCATCTACTATGACCTGCACATTTCCAAGAGTCACTTCCCTTGTTAACAGAAGGTTATTGATTGCCTTGGCTACTTGGATCACAGCAGCCCCCACGGTAGTTTTACACACACACACACACACACACACACACACACACACACTTTTAAGATTCTGGTGCTGTCGGAGGGAACAGAGCAAATTGATTCCCGACTGACCGGTAGCAGACAGGTGTTGCAAGCTTCCACAGGGATATCGCCACTCGCTTCTCAACTGTCAGAGCAGGTCTCATCTTGGTATTCCTGCACTTCAGGGTGGAAAAAGCAACTCACAAAGTTCCATGAAAGTGGCCTTACACATGCGAAAGTTTCGCAGCCAATGGGAATCATCCCATACCTGCAACACTATGCAGTCCAAGCAGTCTGTGCTTGTTTGCAAGACCTAGAATCGGTGTTCCACTGTATCAATATGCCCCAATGCCGCCATGATATCCCAATCGCCACATCCTGTGCTTTCAGGAACATCTGTGTCCATGTCCTCCTCACAATCTTCCTTATGCTGGTGGCTCCTAGCTAGGCTCTGCACATACTGCAGGATAATGCGCGAGGTGGTTACAATGCTCACAAAAGCCGTGTGCAGTGGAGCGGGCTCCATGGTATCTGCCATGGCATCTGCACAGATAACCCAGGAAAAAAGGTGCGAAATGATTGTTTGCTGTTGCTTTCAAAGAGGGAGGGAGGGGAGACTGACAGCATGTACCCAAAACCACACACAACGATGTTTTTGCCTCATCAGGCATTGGGAGCTTAACGCAGAATTCCAATGGGCAGCGGGACTGTGGGATAGCAACCTCTGTGCACCACTCCATGAGTCAATACTAGCCAGGGTACTGAGGACGCACTGCACCAACCTAATGCGCTTAGTGGGGACAAGCATGATTGACTGTATAAAATTGGTTGCTAAAGCTCAACTTCTATAAAATCCACTGAATTTCGTAGTGCAGACACGCCCTAGACATACCATGGATCTCATTACTTTTCAAATCCTTCGCTGAAAACTGCTAAAGATGCAGCCATTGCCCCAAGACAGCCCTTGGGAAATTAAATACATTCCTTACATCTGTTCACAAAGCACATTAGATAAAACATCAGGGGCCCAGAAGATACTGAGAGGCTGATTTCCAAAGAAGCTTGAATTACATCATGCTGGCTTCCCTAGGTGCAGCCAAAATGTAGTTGTGGGCAGGGGACATTGGTGCAGTCATACAGCTAAGTTGCTCCCTTCACACACGCACACACAGTGTTAAGATTCTGGTGCTGTCGGAGGGAACAGAGCAGCAGTCTAGAAAAGGGCTTTGAAGGAAGCAAGTCAAAAGCTCAAGTGAAGTTGCTCTGATTACCAATGAACAGGGCTGCAGAATGTCTGATTGTTGTCTGTGAGCTTTCCAGGTACTCTAAGGCGTGGAACAGGAATTTGGGGATGTGGCTCTGTCATAGGTCTCACCCCCACTTGGAGCTGTTGGGATCCAATGTGGGACCTGCATGTATCCCCCCACCCTAAAATCCTAGGGTAGGTCTCCTTCTCGCTGCCACCAGTCAGGTTAAAGTGTCTGACACACTGCCTGTCCCCCAAGCTTCCCCTGGGGAACCCAGATTCAAACCCCTTGAATCTCACCAGAGAGAGAGAAACAGCCAGTTCCCCTCCCCGCTTCCCCCTCTCCAGCCTGCTCCGGAGAGAGAGATACCTTGATCCAAACTCCTTGAATCTACACACAGGGAAGCAGCCCACTTCCCCCCTCCCTCTCTCCTAGCCACTCTGGAGAGAGACACACCGATTCAACTTTGTGAATCACCCGTAGGAGGAACTCACTCTTACCCCCTACACTTCCCTTGAATCTCCACAAGAGGAGGAATTAACCAAGTTTTAAAAAGAAAAGACTTTATTAAAAAATAAAAAGAAAGTAACTTGTCTCTGTAATCCAAGATAGAACAATACAGGTTCTAAACTTATCAATCTCTGGAGAGAATTCCTCCCCTTTCTCAGTAAAAGCAATATCAGCAAACAGGAATAAAGAATTTCCTTTAGCAAACACACAATTGCAAATGTAGAAATCAAATTATAAGACTAATTCGCCTTTCTAATTAATACTCACTATTAAATAGTAGAAACTACTCCAGGAGAACTTGAGACATGACTGACCTCTCTTAGATCCAAAGAGAGCTCTAACAAAGAACACAGACAAAGGCTTCCTCCACAGAGATTTGAAAAATCTTGTCTCTGATTGGTCCTCTGGTCAGGTGGTCATCAGGTACTGCATGTTAACCCTTTACAGGTAAAAGGGACCTGAACCCTTAACTATCTGTTTATGACAGGCTCTTGTTCTGCATCTAGGAAGAAAGAAGGAAGAAATGCACAATATACAAATGAAATGTTCTCCCACAGCGACTAGTCCAGGGAAGCCAAAGCATAGAGCCAGGCATGGCAACAGCCAGTATGAGCCCATGCACCACAGTAGCACCTCTCTGGAGTTACTATTGTGTTCTCCAGAACCTCAGCTTTCATTTTCAAAAACAAAAGTTTGCAGGTCTGACAGTTGTGGAGAAAAATTTAAAAATGTGAAGAGATTGTAACTCCTGCAGAAATGAACCAGCAGAGAACCTGGAATAGAGTCCTGCCACCCAACCGAAGCAGATGGGACCTGGCTACAGGGGTCAGCTCCAGGTGGAAAACAACCGACCCTCTCAGGCTTGGGTCAGCCAGCTGCAGAGGGAGCGAAGGAGTCACAGCGTTTCTAACTCCACAGCGCCTGCAGTGCAGCGGGGCCGCAGACAGCAGCAGCGGGTACACAGCCGATGTGCCGACCGCACAGGCAACGGAGCAGAGTCCGCACAGGCAGGACACAGAGGCAGGAGAAAAATTTAAAAATGTGAAGAGATTGTAACTCCTGCAGAAATGAACCAGCAGAGAACCTGAATAGAGTCCTGCCACCCAACTGAAGCAGATGGGACCTGGCTACAGGGGTCAGCTCCAGGTGGGAAAACAGGCTTGGGTCAGCCAGCTGCAGAGGGAGTGAAGGAGTCACAGAGTTTCTAACTCCACAGCAAGGCTTGTGTGGGGATCTCACTCATTTCTGAGCTATTCGATAGACATCGGCTTCCTTGGTCCCCGGACAATCCATGCCTCTCACTTTTTCTGGCTGAAGCACACACTGCCAAGGCCCCGTAGACTGAGCCTGCGTATGATGGGATTTGTGTCTTTGATCTACTCCATGAACTGCGCCCGGAGGTCTGATTTTGTCACTGTCGTGGCAATAGAAGCACTCTGAAGAAACTGAAAAGAGCCAAATCAAGATCTGGATGAGGAGCAGAGATCTTACTGTGGAGTCTGTTCCTGACACTCATCTTTACCAAATGGCCACTTACTCCCATACAAAGTCTCTGGTGTGTAGGGAGCCAGGTGCTGCTCTTTCAGTTGGTTCAGAACTTAGACTAATACACAAGTCACAAATAAACCCCAGGAAAGGGGGAATCTCCAGGCCCCACTGAGTGCCATGGAGCGACCCCTGGGGCAGAAGAAAAGCAGAACCCCAGGAAAAGGTGAGGAGAGAAGCATGGCCTTGGGGCACCGGAGAAACATCTCCTCTTGTCACATGATCCCACCTAGGCACATCCAGCCAGGAGCGATCTCACCCTGTCTCTCCCTCCCTCTCTGTGCCATGCCCCACCACCATCCATGTGCGGAGAGGAGCTAGCTGGCTGGAAGGCTGCTGAGCTGCTGACAATGTGCCCAGAGCTTACTGGCCTGAGCTGCTCTCCAGAAAGCCCACTTGTGCCTGTCAACTAATGAATCTCACCTCAGTGCAGAAAGTCATGGCGATATTTCTCTGCTCCTCCTCCTTCTCACTCTGGACAATGCTGACGGCCTCTCTGAAAGCTGCAGGGAGCTGAGGGTTCTCAAACTCGATCATGGCTCTGGAACATAGAGCAGAAAGTCCCTTGTGGTTATCAAAGGGGAGAGAGAGTTCCTCTCTAGTTGCTGGGCTGAGATGGCAGCCTGGAACAGAGGAATATTTCACATGGAAATCCCATTCCCAATGAAGAGGAACCTTTGGGCTCCTACCTTGCAATCACGCCAACACCCTGCGAGTAGTAATTGCGGAGGCTATCATGTCTCAACTCTGCTGTAACTGGATGCCAGCAAATTCCTTCCAGTCTCCAGGCATGGAAAAAAGAGTCTTCACAGCCTCCACCGATGTGCTAAAGACAAAAAATACCAGTGTCAGGTAAAGAGATCAGCCCCAAGCATGGCAAATCTGCACATGCCCTGGCACACACAGTATGGACAGCAGGAGCTAGCCTCCCAAGGATAGATCTAGTGTGATATCATGGTGCTTCCCTGCCCAATGGGCCCTGTCGACACTGCAGTTCCATTGAGTTTGTAACCAGTTAGTGACACTGTAGCTTCTGAAGATGGTTGATGTCATCACTCAATGCGGTTGAATACTTGATTCTTTACTGTGACAGGTAACAGGACTCAAGCAGGCATGTGGGGCCAGATCCTTAGTTGGCATAAGCGAGCAAAGCTGTGTCAGTTTACACCACCTGAGGTGTCTTCTGGCGCTCTCTTTTTCCCATGTAGATGGAGGCCCCTAACTGTGCCTACAGAACCAGTTGAACTGGTCCTCTTCCTCCTGTTTACCTGTGACACTGACATCCTGCGGTGCCTGGTCCCATGTGCTGCTGGTGTGGCTCTGTCCACGTTCTGGGACAGAGGCCCACAGATTTGCTCAGGGGTCCTTGGCAAGTGCAGATCCATCACATACTGCACTTGCCTGATGCAGAGGATGAGCATCTAGGGATACATTTCCAGGATGGCTTCTCGGTATCCCCATAGGAAAAGGACCTCGTAAATGGTCCTCATTGCCTGGAGGGGGGGAAGAATTTCACTCAACTATCCCAGTCTGCCATCTGCCCCCCTTGCCACTCGCCATTGTCCTTTGTCATGTCTCAATTCCTCCAGTGTATTACAAAATAAGATTGGCTCTCAGAGCGGAGGAGACATATGAAGGCTCCTGAACCTTCACCCACTCCTGGAAGCAGGATGGAGCCCTGTGGAAAGATCAGAAGAGTTTGGATGATGTTATTCCCCGTTCTTTCTCTTAATGCTGCAGACTCTGTGCTTTGGCTTTCCAGCCATGACTGGACAGGCTGAAACCATCCAGAGTAGATCCGTTCTCATAGGCCCAGTATTTCTGGCCCAGTCAAAAGTGGTGGACATCTCATGATCCCGTGCTGGGAAGATTTCTAGGCAAAATTTACAGAGACAGAAACCTGGATACTTCCAAGACACACCCCAACTGCACCTGCTCACTAAAGGGCCACCTAGAGCTGAAGGCAACTGAGCCAGGGTACCAGCAGAGAAACCACTTAAGATCTGGTTTCAGAGTGGTAGCAAAACGTTTTGTATCAGCAAAACAAGGAGTCCTTGTGGCACCTTAGAAACTAACACATTTATTTGGGAATAAGCTCCGTGTGCTAAAAATCTAATGTCCCCCTGCTGATACTCACACTTTCTTGTCAACTGTTTTAAATGGGCCACCTTGTTTACACTGGCTTCATTAGCACTACAAAAATGCTTTCCACCCCTTCTTGGTGGATGCTTCCACCCCTTGTTGAGATTAGCCCACTTCCACCTTAATTGAATTGGCTGGTTAGCACTGACCCCCCGCACTTGGTAAGGCAACTCCCATCTTTTCATACGCTGTGTATTTATACCTCCCTACTGTCTGTTACACTCCATGCATCTGATGAAAGCATGCACGAAAGCTTATGCCCATATAAATTTGTTAGTCTCTAAGGTGACACAAGGACTCCTCGTTGTTTTTGTATTCTGTGTTGTAATTGAAATCAATATATTTGAAAGTATAAAAAAATTCAAAAGTATTGATAATACATGTAACCTGGTATTCTATTATTGTTTAACAGTGCGATCAAAAGGCCATTAATTGACAGCCCTAGTTATTGGCTTTGGATGGAGCCCAACGGGAAATCAGTAGAAATTCTTTCCCAAACACTCACCCACTGTCCTTCTGAGCTCAGAGCTGCCAAGGGGCCGGATGACATCCAGCGCCCCGTGAATACTGGCTGAATGCCCTCACATGGATAAGGAGAGTCCTTTTATCCCCCGTTTGTGACAATAGAGACCAACCCCCTGCTGGCTGACAGGGCACATGCAGCAGATCTGGGCGGTGTTGGCAAGGAGCGGTACCGCAGTGCCGGTCCTTGGAGACGTTCTCTGCTTAGGAGAGTGCACGGTGTGAGCTCTCACCGTGCAACCCCCACGCTGCAGTAGTTACTTTCTGCAATCACAGCCCTGATGGAATCACATGGCACAGCCCTGGAGGGGGAAATGCCCAAGAAACCCACCACAGGAGCATTTAACCTCAGAAAGGGGAACTGCCCAGACGTGAGCAGGCTCGTTAAATGGAAATTAAAAGCAACATGCCAGGGTGAAATGCCAGCCAAGCGCACGGAGACTGTTTAAAAACACTGTACTAGAGGCTCACACTAAATGTACACCGCAAACAAAAAACAAACCTGCAAGGATAAAAATGCCCCATGGCTAAACAGCCGAGTAAAAGAGGCACTTAGAGGCCAAAAGGCACCTTTCAATATTGACACCCGACTGTGCAGCCCGGGGGTTCTCCCCCAGGAGTTCTCCTGCTCCTTCGTTGTCACCGCAGGCAAGAGTCTGGCAGTGGGAATGGAGAGGGGGTGTCTGCAGGCAGAGCCTTCCATGGCTACCTGAATGGGAGCCTGGCAGGCTTGTGCCCGTGATGGTGAAGGGCCCAGATTCAATCCCCATCCGTGCCCATGGTGTCTCCGTGTGGCCATGGGTTCCCTTACCCATCACCGCAGGCTGTTCAGTAGGTGGAGGAGAACCTGGCCATGGAAGAGGCAGCGTCTCTGGACTGAGCAGCACCGGAGCTGGGGGAGCCAGGCAGGAGCTTCTGGTACGGGAGGTTTCACGTGCGGTCCATGGAGCTGGAGAGGACAGAGCTGGGCCCAGAGTCCTGGGGCAGCTCTCAGTTAGTTCCTGTAAGACCCAAAGGAGAATGTCAGATTCAGGCCCTACTGACCCCTGGGCACTTCCCAGAGAGGCTGCCCAGACACAGCCAGCAGGATCCTCTGGCAACACAGCTGGGCCCTGTCCTCCTGATTCCTTCCTTCCTTCCCACTTGGCCCAGCCTCTCACAGCTGCCCCTACCTTTCTACCGCCAGCCTCGCCTTACCCCCAATCCCACGATTCCCACCTACCCCCAGCGCTACGCCCAGAATTTCCCTTGGCTGCTGCCCAGTCCTCAGCCCCAGGAATCCCTGCTCTTGCTGTCCTCTCCAGTGCCACCGATCTGCTTCCCTGCCAAGGGAGCCCCCTCCTTGTCCAAGGTCTCCTGCCCTCCCGCCAGGTCCCCACAGCCGTCTCTCACTCACTGCTGTCTTCTCCGCCAGGGCCGCTTTGGAGCAGGGCCATTCCAGGCTGTCCAGCCACCCTTCTGTGCGGTGAAGCACATCGGAGCGGGGGGGGGGAGGGGGGAGACGATGGTTCATAGAGTTTCATAGAGCTTAAGGCCAGAAGGTACCATTGGATCATCTCATCTGATCTCCTGAATGTTCCAGGCCATTAAATTTCACCCACCTACAATTTGAGTCTCTCACTGTAGGTCATTTTCTCCAGCTCTCAGATCATTTGTGTGACTCTTTTCTGCACCCTCTCCAATTTAACACCATCCTTTAAAAACACAGACACCAGAACTGGACGTCACCATTCCATTATCTCTCTCACCAATGCTATAGAGAGAGGTAAGATCCCCTCCTTGCTCCTACTCATTACTTCCCTATTTATGCATCTGGGCAAGGGGGACCTGGCCATGGAGGTGGAGGAGGACTTGGCTTTGCCCTCCTCATCCTCTTCCTCATCCAAGTCATCCTCTTCCGCTTTCTTCTCCATGACGACATGCTCCATTCCCATGGCCCGGTCCTCCCCTCCTCCACTTCCTCCTCTATGGTCAGGTCCTCCTGGACAGGTTCTCCTCCTCCTTTCCTCCTTCTCGTCCTCCTCTCTGGCCAGGTCCTCTTGCTCCTCCTCCTCCAGGGCTAGGTCCATCTCCTTCTCTTCTTCATCCCCCTGCATTGGCACATCCTCGTCCTCCTCTGTTCCTGGGTCCTCCTAGTCTATAGCCAGGTCCTCTACCTCCTCTTCCGCCTCTTCTTCCCCCTGCATGGCCACATCCTCCTCCTTCTCCTCTGTGACCAGGTCCTCTTCCTCCTGCTCATTCTCCGCCAAGTCCTAATCCTCCTCCACTTCCTTTCCCTCCATAGCCAGTACCTCTTCTTCCTTCTCTTCTTTCTTCTGAATGGCCACATCCTCGTCCTCCTCCATTGCCAGGTCCTCTTCCTTCTCCTCCTGCTAATTCAGGTCCTCCTTTCCCTCCTCTGTAGCCAGGTCCTCCTCCTCTCCACCTGCTCCATGGCCAGGTGCTCCACTACTGTGGCCAGGTCCTCCTCCTCTTCCTCCACAGGCAGGTGCTCCTCTTCCTGCTCCATGGCCAGGTCCTTCTCTTCTTCCTTTTGCTCCATGATCAGGTGTTCCTCCACCAGGGCCACGTCCTTCCTTTACCTTCTTCTTCCTCTTCTTTTACCTTCTTCTTCCTCCTCCGTCTCTGTGGTCAAGTCCTCTTCCTCTTCTGTGGAGAGGTGCTTGACCTCCTCCTCTTCTGCAGACACGTTCTCCTCCTCCTCCTCCTCTTCTTCCTCTTCTGCAGACATGTTCTCATCCTCCTCCTTTTCCTCCTCTACGGATATGTCCGCCTCGTCCTTTTCCTCTGTGGTCAAGTCCTCCTCCTCTTTTATGGCTAGGTCCTCCACCTCCTCCTCTTTTTCTGTGATCAGGACTTGCTCTTCCTGCTTCTCCTCCTCCTCTGTCTCTAGCTCTTCCTCCTCTTCCTCTCCTTCTGCGGCTGGGTCTTCATTCTCCTCAGCCTTCTCCTCAGGGGCAAGGTCCTTCTCTGACTGGTCGGTGGGGGGTCTCTGCATCAGAGAGACAAGGGCAGAGGGTGACTCTTGCTGGGAAGGGGGGAAGAGGAAGGACAGGGGTGTAAAGGGATGGGGAGAGAAGATTTAATGTTTTCCTCCCATGTTAGCATCCAAAGGCAGAGAGATCCCCACACTGCCCTCCCACAGACCCCAGGCCCCATAGCAGACAAGTCCGACACTGTCCTCTCACAGACCTCTCAGCCCCAGGGCCCCATGGCAGAGAGATCATAGAATCATAGAATCTCAGGGTTGGAAGGACCTCAGGAGGTATCTAGTCCAACCTCTGCTCAAAGCAGGACCAAACCCAACTAAATCATCCCAACCAGGGCTTTGTCAAGCCTGACCTTAAAACCTCTAAGGAAGGAGATTCCACCACCTCCCTAGGTAACCCATTCCAGTTCTTCACCACTCTACTAGTGAAAAAGTTTTTCCTAATGTCCAAACTAAGCCTTCCCTTCTGCAACTTGAGACCATTACTCCTTGTTCTGTAATCTTCTACCACTGAGAACAGTCTAGATCCATCCTCTTTGGAACCCCTTTCAGGTAGTTGAAAGCAGCTATCAAATCCCCTCATTCTTCTCTTCTGAAGACTAAACAATCCCAGTTACCTCAGCCTCTCCTCATAAGTCATGTGCTCCAGCCCCCTAATCATTTTTGTTGCCCTCCGCTGGACTCTCTCCAATTTATCCACATCCTTCTTGTAGTGTGGGGCCCAAAACTGGACACAGTACTCCAAATGAGGCCTCACCAGTGCTGAATAGAGGGGATGATCACATCCCTTGATCTGCTGGAAATGCCCCTACTTATACAACCCAAAATGCCATTAGTCTTCTTGGCAACAAGGGCACACTGTTGAATCATATTCAGCTTTTCGTCCACCGTAACCCCTAGGTACTTTTCTGAAGAACTGCTGCCCAGCCATTCGGTCCCTAGTCTGTAGCAGTGCAGGGGATTCTTCCGTTCTAAGTATAGGATTCTGCACTTGTCCTTGCTGAACCTCATCATATTTCTTTGGTCCAATCCTCTAATTCCCACACTGTCCCTCTCACAGACCTCTCAGCCCCAGGGCCCCATGGCAGAGAGATCCCCACACTGCCCCGCCCACAGACCCTCAGCCCCAGGGCTCCATGGCAGAGAGAGCCCCACACTGACCCTCCCACAGAACCCTCAGCCCCAGGGCCCCATGACAGAGAGAACCCCACACTGCCCCTCCCAAAGAACCCACAGCACCAGGGCCCCATGGCAGAGAGATCCCCACACTGACCCTTGCACAGACCCCTGAGCCCCAGGGCCCCATGGCAGAGAGAACCCCACACTGCCCCTCCCACAGATCCCTCAGCGCCAGGGCCCCATGCCAGAGAGACCCCCACACTGCCCCGCCCAAAGACCCCCCAGCCCTAGGCCCCATGGCAGAGAGATCCCCACACTGCCCCTCCCACACACCCCAAGCCCCATAGCAGACAAGCCTGACACTGCCCCTCACAGACCCTCAGCCCCAGTGCTCCATGGCAGAGAGATCCCCACACTGCCCCTCCCACAGATCCCTCAGCCCCAGGGCCCCATGGCAGAGAGATCCCCACACTGCCCCTCCCATAGACCCTCAGCCCTATGGCCCCATGGCACAGAGATCCCCACACTGCCCTCCCACAGACCCCTAAGCCCCAGGCCCCATGGCACAGAGATCCCCACACTGCCCTCCCACACACCCCAAGCCCCATAGCAGACAAGCCCGACACTGCCCTCTCACAGACCCTCAGCCCCAGGGCACCATGGCAGAGAGATCCCCACACTGCCCCTCCCACTGTGTCCTTCCTACCGCAGTAAGTCGTCCTAACTGATGCTGCTCCAGCCACATGACTAACACAGCTGGATTCGAGGTAGCTTAGGTCGACTTACTGCTGTGTCTACGCTGTGCTGGGCCGACGGGAGACTTACCTTACTCCTGTCGTTCCCGGTGTAGTCCCAGAGTTGCCCGGAGAGCGCTCTGCTGTCAATTTAGTGGGTCTTCACTAGACCCCCACTAAATCGACCCTGGTGCATCGATCGCAGCAGACAGCCTCACAGCTGTGCTGCGCATCCACCCTGCACTACTCAGCCCCGAGTCAGAAATTCAGCTCCTGTGGGGTGTGTCACCCTGCTCAGCTGAAGATGCTCCCCGAGTCCCCAGTGATTTCTGCGATAACTTGTCTCCAGCCTGTTTGGGTCCATACGCTTCCCACGGGGAGGCTGTGCGTGGTCTAGTGACAAGCTCTGGTTGCTCAGGCCTGTCAGGGAAGGCGAGCTCTGGGGAACATTGACACTCTGGAGATCCCTCAGTGGAAGCACAGGCGGTGGGTATAATAGTGGGGGAAGCCTCCCCTGGCACAGCTGCCGCCAACCAGGCCCCGGATGCCTGGGCCCCAGTGCCCAGCCTGTGCTCCATCTCTTCCTGTATCTGCTTCCCACTTCTCCCAACCCCATCTGCCCACTGCTGCCTGGCTGAGTTCCCCTCTCCTCCACTGCACCCCTGTCTCTGGGGTCCCTGCTGCTCACCGTGTGCCTCCTCTTCTCCACCCTCCCCGCTGGGTCAGTCCTGGGGCTGATTTATGCAACATCTTCATAAATGATCTGGATGATGGGATGGATTGCACCCTCAGCAAGTTCGCACATGACCCTAAGCTGGGGGGAGGGGTAGATATGCTGGAGGGTAGGGATAGGGTCCAGAGTGACCTACACAAATTACAGGATTGGGCCAAAAAAAATCTGATGAGGTTCAAGAAGGACAAGTGCAGAGTCCTGCGCTTAGGACAGAAGAATCCCATGCACTGGTAAAGACTGAGACCGACTGGCTAAGCGGCAGTTCTGCAGAAAGTGACGTGAGGATTACAGTGGATGCTAACTCATATCAAGCTTCTCAGTGTGCCCTTGTTGCCAAGAAGGCTAACGGCATATTGGGCTGCATTAGTAGGAGCATTGCCAGCAGCTCGAGGGAGGTGATTTTTTCCCCTCTATTCAACACTGATGAGGCCAAATCTGGAGTATTGTGTCCCGTTTTGGGCCCCCACTACAGAAAGGATGTGGAAAATTGGAGACAGTCCAGCAGAGGGCAAGGAAAATGATTAGGGGCTGGGGCAGATGATGTATGAGGAGAGGCTGAGGGAACTGGGCTTATTTAGTTTACAGAAGAGAAGAGTGAGGCGGATTTGATAGCAGCCTTCAACTACCTGAAGGGAGGTTCCAAAGAGAATGGAGCTTGGCTGTGCTCAGTGGTGGCAGATGACAGAACAAGGAGCTATGATCTCAAGTTGCAGTGGGGGAGGTCTAGGTTGGATATTAGGAAACACTATTTCACTAGGAGAGCGGTGAAGCACTGGGATGAGTTCCCTAGGAGGTGGTGGAATCTCCATCCTTAGAGGTTTTTAAGGCCCAGCTCGACAAAGCCCTGGCTGGGATGATTTAGTTGGTGTTGGTCCTGCCATGAGCAGGGGTTGGACTGATGACCTCCTGAGGTCCCTTCCAACCTCATCTTCTATGAGTCTATCAGTCCTTTGTCCATCCCCTCAGTAGGCACCAACTTCCCTCTGGCCAGTGGTGCTCAACTACGCTCTGCCCCAGGCCCTCCCCACTCCACCTCTTCCCCAAAGCACCGCCCCACCTTTTCCCTGGTCTGCCCCGCTGCACCCCCAAATCAACCCTTTCCTCTGCCCCCTCTCTTCCTAACCCTGTTCCACCCTCGCCCCACTTCTATCCCACCCCACCTCGCCTCTCCTCCATCTCCTCCCCCAAGTATACCATCTCCCCCTCCGCCCCGACCCTCCTGGAGTATCCTGAATTCCATGAAAGAGCTGTTTTGTGGTGGGCAGGAAGTGCTGGGAGGGAGCAGGAGGAGTTGCTCACTGGGGCCACTTGCATGCGAGACGCACTGCAGGCAGGGCAGAGCTTGGCTGCCAGTGGGTGCTAAGCACCCACTAATTTTTCCTTGTGGGTGCTTCACGCCCAGAGCACCCATGCAATTGGAGTCTATAATCCCCCTCCTCCAAATCAAAATCCCTAGAGATTTTGGGTGTCTCTCTCACTGTTGTTAATGTTACAAACTCTTCTGTGTGTGTGTCTCTCTGGGTGGGTGTCCAGGTGTGTTTATGGTTAAATTTATTGTGATGTCATGTATCCCAACAGCAAAGAATGTTCTGCTTCAGCATTCTTGCCCTGCCTTCAGTCTGCCAACTGGCTTGGTTGACAACGGCTGGTGACCCAAGGAGCTGCTGATAGACGCGGACTAGCCATCTCTCAACAACTTCTTGAATCAGCTATTTCCACAGGTGTTCGAACGAAGATGAGTTTTTACAGAAGGTAATTCCCAGATTCTGTTTCTGCTCCTTAGATCGCACATGGCAGGTTGGTGCCTCTTTCTCCTAGCCCAGGGGTGGCCAACTCAGGGCTCGAGCCGCATGCGGCTCTTCAGAGGTTACTATGCAGCTCCTGCATAGGCGCTGACTCCCAGGCTGGAGCTACAGATGCTGACGTTCCAATACGCTGTGGGGTGCTCACTGCTCAACCCCGGCTCTGCCCCAGCTCCTGCCACCACCCCACCCCTTCCCCAAGGCCCTGCCCCTAGCCCCGAGCCTGCCATGCCTCGCTCCTCCCTCCCCACCACAGCCTCCCGCGCACTGCCAAACAGCTGATTGCAGCGGGCGGGAGGAGTGGGAGGGAGGGGAGGCGCTGATTGGGGGCTGCCGGTGGGAGGGAGATGCCGGGGCTGGGGCGGTAGTGGATGAGGGCTGCTGACATATGACTGTGGCTCTTGGCAATGTTCACTGGTAAATTCTGGCTCCTTCTCAGGCTCAGGTCGGCCACCCATGTCCTAGGGACTGGTGGGGGCCAGGGTTGCAACAGTCAGGTCTCAACGTTCCGCTTTGATTTGAACGTCGGCATCTTTCAGCTCCTCCTGCGCCAGCCTCTCACCTTCTCTGGAGGCAGATTTCCACTGTTTTAACTTTCAGCAGACGAGTGGGGGTGAATTTCCAGGGTATCACCTAAAGGGAAGATAACAAAACTGGTGTAGAATTTAGACTGATATCTCCATAAATAGTATTTCCTCTGGAGTTGCCCCAATGCACTCCTTTGCCTTCCTGCTGGGAATAGAAACCTTTGTCTCATGTAATGATTGTCTAATGTAGGTGTATTGTTCATTCCTCTGGGGCACTGGCTACTGTCTGAACACAGGATAATGGGCTAGATGGACCTTTGGTTGGACCCAGGATGGGTGGTCTTGGGTTGCTTATGTTCTCGGTTGTATGAACCAGTCCTGGCTATTAGAGGAGCAGATGGTTTCAAAAGACCGGTCTCCTGGACCTGTGAATCCTGGGCAAACTAATTCCTTCCTTTAGAGAATGACAGAAAACCCATTTCCTCCTTCTTTCTATTCCAGGCTTCATTCCTTTTCCAAAGACTCCTCTCTAGGGAGCACAGAGAGATCCATGTGCACAAAGTGCTTGTCCAACCTGTAGCAATGGAGGCATGCTCTGACTTTAGCCAGCAAGAACAGGCCTTGCCAGAGAAGCCCCAGAGAAGGAAATGTTCATGGTCCATCCTGTCAGGCATGAAGAGACTCTGTGTCTGTAACCAATCTGACACCTCGATGGCAGACAGGGATGAGGAGAGAACAATTTCCTCACAAAGAAGGTGGAGGCACTTGTCCCGGAAGAAGATAGCAGCTGAGAACCAGGTGGAGTCAGAGGAGGTGAAGCTGCAGGAGGATACAGGGAAAGTTGAACTGGATCCTACAGGTGAGGATTCAATCCACATGGTTAGCGAGGAGCATGTGAGGAATACTCACACCAGTCACCCTACAAGCCTTACACAACAGGGCCGTCTCACGGGTCAGCGCTGGGGACCCCGGGCGGCCCGGGCTTTTTTGCCCCCCCACCCAAAAAAAAAAAAAAAAAATTGTGCAGAGGCCGAAGTGGCGATGGGGTTGGGGGGAACAAACCTGCCAGCCAGCGGAAACAGCAAAGGGGGGAAACCAACCTGCCAGCCAGCCGGCCGGAGCATCAAAGGGGGGTCGGGAAACCTGCCGGCCGGTCGGAGCAACAAGGGGGCTCAAACAAACCGGCCGGCCGGAGCAGCGAAGGGGGGAACCAACCTGGCCGGAGCAGCAAAGGGGGTGGGTGGGAAACCTGCTGCCGGTCGGAGCGACGGGGGGGGGGCATGAAACAAACCGCCCAGCCGGCCGGAGCAGTGAAGGGGGGTGAACAAACCTGCCGGCCATAGCAGCAAAGGAGGGAGCAGCAGGAAACCTGCCGGCCGGTCGGAGCAGCGGGGGGCGGGGGTGTGTGCGAAACAAACCGCCCAGCCGGCCGGAGCAGTGAAGGGGGGTGAACAAACCTGCCGGCCATAGCAGCAAAGGAGGGAGCAGCAGGAAACCTGCCGGCCGGTCGGAGCAGCGGGGGGCGGGGGTGTGTGCGAAACAAACCGCCCAGCCGGCCGGAGCAGTGAAGGGGGGTGAACAAACCTGCCGGCCATAGCAGCAAAGGAGGGAGCAGCAGGAAACCTGCCGGCCGGTCGGAGCAGCGGGGCGGTGTGTGCGAACAAACCGCCCAGCCAGCTGGAGCACCGAAGGGAAGAAAAATAAAAACCAAAAGAAAAAATACCTGCGGGCGACGGGAACACCGGTGCAGGGGGACTCCGAGCCCTGCAGACCCCGGGCCGCGGCGTGCACACCCAGCCAGCGTGGGGGTGGAGACAAGGGGGCGGCCAGGGCTTCCTAAGTGGGGTGCTCGCGCTGCCTGCTGGGAGGGCTCCACGCTGTTCGGTGGGCGGGCTGCTGGGCTTGCTGCAGACCTGGCACCGCCCCAGCAGCCTCCTCTGCGCTGCCACAAACCAAAAGAAAAACCTGCCGAGGCAGCGGAAGCAGCAAAGCCCCCAAAATGGGATTGGACGGACTGCCGCCTTGAATCTGCCGCCCAAGCACCAGCTTGCTCGGCTGCTGCCTGGAGCCGGCCCTGATGGGTACCTCAGACTCTGGAATCCATTTAGTGCCAGATCCTTTGGCAAGGGTGGCCGAGGTCCATCTCTGAGGTGGGGAGAGCTGAGTGTGTCAGGTCACCTCTCTGGGGTCTGGCACTGTGGGGTGGGGAGTACTAACATTGCTCCGGGCTGTAAGGAGAACAGAGAGGCTGGACGTTGTAGGAAATCATTTCTTGTCTCCTGGATCGGGTCCATTTCATCAGTAAATGCTCCAGAGGTCCCAGCTGGGAACCGTACCAGAGCTGAGCCATTACTTCTTGGGGGTTAAATGCAAATGAGGCCTGCTGCCCATCACTGACAGGGAAGGTGTGCAAGGAGGGGACAAGTAGAAAACACCATGGAAAAGAAACTTGCCCCAGGTCCGAGGAAGCCTCGTGTGGTAAAAGCCCCAGCAAAGATCCATGAGATCGGAGTTCTCTGCTTAGCTGCCAACAACCTTCAGTCTGACCCTGGGCAATTCACTTCAGGGCTCTGGGCCTGACCTCCATCCTCTGTAAAGCAGGGATACTACATGGAAAAGGGAAATGTTACGAATGTTTCTTTCTGCTCCAGGGACGAAGAAGGAGGCGCCGGAGTCGCAGGGGAAGTGGGAAAAGGGAGCCCAGAAGAGCAGGAAGAAGAGCGCACTCCCACCCCTCATTACCAAGCAGCTCCCATATGACCATGGTAATGACGCTTGTGACTGTGCTATTGGAAAGCCTCCTGCTGGGTGTATTAATATCTCCCGGAGCTGGGATCTCTGACAGGAGACCTACCTGCCCCTTGCTCAGGAGCTGAAAGGAAACACTCCTCAAGTGTGATCGACTCCAGCCAGTCTTTACGAGTTTCTCTGGGTTGCTTGAACGAGGCCCAGGTTGACAAAGGGGTTCAGGCACCTCAGGAAGTTCAGAGGTGCTTAGTGGGATTCGCAGAAGTGCCTGACTCAGGTGCCTGATTCTGATGCACTCTCCATGGGACACAGGCACTGCTGAAAATCCTACCAGGCCCCTCCCTGCACTTGTAGTGGTCACCCACACACCTGCTGGGTGGGGTGTTCTGGCCATTCTAGTGGCACCAGGACCACTTAGAGACAGAGATCAAAGGAGTATGCTATAGAGCCTTAGCTAACAGCCAGTTGGGTTTTAGCTGCTGCGGAGAGGCTCCTGCACTAAACTCCAGAAATCCCAGGTTGGATCCTCTGCCAGGAGTATCTATGCGAGTGTGTCGCCTGGTGTGCTCTACTGCATCCTCAGCTGCTGGCGTCCAGGACAGACGGGCTAATCCAGCCACGCAGGCCAGCTGCAGTAACACTCAGGAGGTGCCTGAGACACCAGGGCAAAGGCCTTCAGCACCCCAGGCCCTGGGTTTAGGTGACCCTGGAACCAGTCCCCCTGCAGTAACATTGTGCCCAGTGAGTTCTGACCCACGGGGGGCTGGCCCCAGAGGCCCACAGTTTGGGATTCTCCTCAGCCAGGCAGACTTGCTCCTTCAGTCGAAGCTACTTTCTGTCCTGCCGGCGATTCCTGCCTGTTTTGTGGCAGCACCACACGCTGCAGGGTGGGGAAGGAAGAGGCATTTCCGCTTGGGCCCTGTTCTCAGTCCTTTCCTCGCAGACACTGTGGGCTGCTAGAGTTGCTGAGCCAATCTGCTCAGGTGCTCGGGGTGGATGGGACATGGGGCAGGTTCTGCAGTGACCCTCGGCTGCACTCAACAAGCAACTTGACTGGGCTTTGCAGGCCATTGAGGCTTTCTCAGCAAAAGCTGGGCTTCCTGGGGGGAGGGGCTAGAGAGGGAGGAAATGGGGGTGCCCTTGGGGTCCCAGCACCGGCTGAGAGGCTCCCATCTCTTCTCAGGCAGGGGGGAGGGGGAAGCGTATGAAAGACTGAGGAAACCTCGGCACCTGTTGAGGTTTGTTAAGAAAAGGGCTCAGCCGAGTCTCCACGCCACGGGCGCTGCCAGCCTCCCGCCGGGACAGACTGTTCCAGGGCAGCTGAGCGATGGAAATACTCAGTCCCGACAGGCTCTGTCCTCTCATTGCAGACCCCGGGAGCAGCTTCCTCAGCCCAGCTCCAAGCCCTGCTGATGAGAGCCGTGAAGGGTCTGACGACACCCACCCTGGAGCGATTTCTGCCGCCGAGGAAGAGTTGAGGACCATCGTGTCTCTACACGGAGACAAGATGGAGAGAGTAAGAGACTCCCGCCGTGGGCAGGGGATGCTGCGCAGAGAGGGGAGGGGAGAATTTCTCTCCTAGGAAACTGTTCCTGGGACACACGGGCATGGTGCTGTGAAGGTTGGCTGAGCCCCTTTCCCTTCATCGCTTGGCCGCGGGATCCGCGGCGTGAGGTGTTTGACCTGTTCTCTGCCTGCTGGAGCTCTGACACGTCCCTGAGGACAGCCCAGCCCCACTGAAGGGGAGCGATAGCCCCAGCCCTGGCAGCGCAGCACTTACCTAGTCTGCCCACGGGCCTCCACACTGGTTTCTCAGACATGCTGCGGGCCTTGTTTTTCCAGCTGAAGGATCAGGAGGAATTTGGCTTTGCACTTTTCTCTCTGTCTCTCCCTAGCTCTGATCCTGCTGCCCATCCCCACAGGATCTGAGTGCCTCCCGTGAATTAGACTGGCCTAGGAGGTTTCTGGCAGACTTCATTTCTACATCCCCTGGGTAGGAGGCTCTCAGAGTCATTATTCCCCCTGATTAATGAAGCTCCACCACCCTCCTGGGAGGTAGGAATTCAACCCATTTGACACCTGGGGAAACTGAAGCCCAGAGAGCTCCTTGAGTTGCCCAAGCCTGCGCAGGTGGGGTTATCGAGAAAGGAATCAGGGTTCACGTTCCCTACAGTCCTTTAACTGTTGCCTTCAATCGCTCGGCCTGGAAATAGGTGACATTCCTGCCCTTCCCCAGATACCGCCTGCCCATGGCGCCTAAGTGCAGACTTATTCCCTTCCTGGGCTTTGGCTTTCCTGGAAACTCGGAGACTCATAAACAAACAGAATCCTGAGCCTGAGCTTCCTCCCCAAACCTGCCTGTTCCTGGGGTTTCCTGCAGGTCGTCCCTGTCTCTGTCCGAGTTCCCTGTTTCCAGCAGGTCCGAGGGGGAAGATAACAAATGGCCCCTCAATCAGGAGATTGATTTGTGCAGGGCTCTAACTCCTGCTAGCAGAACAGGGCACCAGAATCCAGCCACCCGGGTTGTAGCTCCTGCTCCTTGTTCGAGAGAGGAAAGAGCAATGACCAGTTCCTCATGGAAGAGCCCGAGGGGGCGGCTTGTCCCTTTCGGGTCTGTCTACCTTGTGCTGCAAACTCTGCAGCAGGAGCCGGAAAGCCTGGCCCTATGGACGTGGGCTCCCAGGGCTGGCACAGTGGGGCCAAACGGCAACGCAGCCTCTTCTGGGCTTGGGCTGAACTGGAGCTCTGAAGCCTGGGGAGGAGGGGGCTTCAGAGCCTGGGCTCCAGCCCAAGTCTCCAGGTCTGCACTGCTGTTCCCAGTGCCATAGCCTGAGCCCGAGGTTAGAGACCCGGCTTTGAGATTGGTTACGGCAGGTTTTAAAATCCCGCAGTGTAGAGGTTCTCCTTAGGGCTGGGGCCTGGAGCTGGCTAGCCCCGTCCAACTAGCCCTGCCTGCCATCTCTGGGATGGGCTCTGGGGTACATCAGTGGAACCAGCTGGGTCTGGAGCAGCGCTTCTACCTGGGACATCCTCAGGCCAAACAGGTGGTATTGACGTGCCCCACACAGCACATATGGGGCCCACAATGGAAACTGGGTTGAGAAGCATGGGCCTGGAGGAACTGATTGTGCTAGAGAGATCAGCAGGAAGCTGCAGAGATGGAGGAAAGGCTCCTGCAGGGAAGCCCTTGAGAGCAGGCTGAGAGCAGTTTGCTAAGGCAGGGAAGGCCCTGGGATAGCAGGGGAGTTTGGGCTGTGCCCACAGTAAGGTTTGGGGGAAGTCTTTTGTGTGTGTTTCTGAGCTTTAAGGTACTAAACCAGACCTCAGGAAGGCTGGGGTTCCTGGACTTGTCAAAGCCTCTTTCTTCAGATTATGGAGGAGCCAAGATGGGCAACCGAGGTGAGAGGCGGCTTGCAGGGCTGCCAGGAGGGGTTACCTGGGAGGTTGTCACCATGGATAAATCCATCCTCAACTTTCTGGCATTCTTCCAGGTTGAGACGTCGTGGGACGTATCTTAATCTGGCTGGACAACGTCTGTCATCCCAGAGCCAGAAAAGCAGCACTGAGGGCCACGGCCTTGCTGGCTCGTTCCCACCCCCAGGACGTGGTTCTGAGCTGTGTGGCACACACGCTGTCCTCGGACAGGTAGGGAGCTGCTCTGTTATCACCTCAGGCCATTATTTCTCTTCCTGCTCCTACCGACAGGCCACAGTCCGGGAATGGTCCGCTGGCTCACGCAGCTGGAGGGAGTTTCCTGCTGTGCAGAGAGCTGTCCAGGCTCACCAAGAGGAGATGCCCAGGCCCAGCCACTGAGGAGCCAACCTCCTCCTGCACTCCCCAGGATGGAGACGTGCCAGTTTTCTGGGGAAGTCCAGCACTGTCCTGATTTCTCTGGGTCACCCCACTTCCTCTCCCGTCCAGTACAGGGCCAATAAATGACTTTGGGGCTCACTCCACATCCCTGGGTCATGAGGTCTGGCTGCTCCCTATTGTGTGAGAGAAGGCAGAGATGGAAAAGGTCCATGAGGTCCATCTGTCCGTCCGCTGGGGACCAGTGCAGGATTGTTACCTGCAGTCAGATCCCTAGTTATTCCATGGCTGAGGAAGTGGTGAAAAATGCACTCATCTCATGGCGCTGCGCAGCAGAGGTAAATCTCTTCAGACAGAAAGTTCCAGACCTAATTGTTGCAAACTAAATAAATAAATAAATGATCCACACATGACCAGAGCGTAATGCAGTGCAGCCTGCCTGAGTCTGCAGACAGCCGGCAAGAACAGCTCTGAGAGGGGTGAGTGCCTCTTTCATCTCAATACGTTGTGAACCCTGAGTCCTGCTGGTTATTGCCGATCACTTTGCAGAGTCATCCAGCTGAGGTGTTTATAATACAGTCTCCATGTGCCTAGGGGCCGTGAAACCCAACTGACCTCGCCAGAGGTCAAAACTCCGTCTTTCCTCAGCATCCTCTGCAATGCAGTTCTGCACTGACCATAGACAAATCTGTGTCACATGGGAGAGAGAATTGAAGAGCAGCATGAAAGAAACTGAATTTCTTACCCAGTTCCGTTACCAGAGGAATACAGTGTTGGTTTTCATATTGATTTGAGTGTTTGATTTGTAAACCTTTCAGGTTTGAATTCCTTGAAGCAGCCCCAGTGCTTTCCAGGGTCTGTGCTCAGAACCTATAGAAACTCGGCAGCGTTGGCACAGAATTTCAGTCAAGCTTCCTGAAGACCTTAAATCCAGGCCATTTGCTCTTGGTTTGTCCAACCTAGTTCTCAGTGTCCCCAGGGCTTGACCACCATGTCCGACCTTCCTCACCAAACTTGGAAGTTAAATGACTGGAAGCCTTTTGGATCTGTCTGCAGTCTTCCTGTGCGGATGCCTGGGGGGACCAGGAGCGGTTAGATCAGCAAGAATGGAGAGAAGAGAGGAGGGGGATTTCAGTACTAGTTTCCTTCCAGCTCTGTCACACTGGGCAGTACAATCTCCCCTGAACCCTCTCCTATCAGGGCATGTTCTGAGTCAGTGTCTGACCCGTCCACCACACTGCAGTAGGATTCAGCTGCTAAGAGACACTTGGCCAAATGCTGGGTCTCAGTTACACCCCCAAATAGCCAGAGGAACTGCACTGAGGTCAGGCAAGTTCCTCGGGACTGAGCCTAGCGTAACAGAGCAGAATGTTGCACAGTCTGGTGGTCACACTGTGCTGGTCACTCGGTGGTCAGATCATGGTCACTGTCCTGGAAACAGCGGTGCTAGCTTCAGGAACAACAACCCATTAGGGGAAAGGAATAAATACAACCTTCTCTGACGGGACTTGCCCTGCCTCAGCCTCCCTGCACCAATCGGTGTCTCCTCTCTCAGACGCCTTTCCTGCCCGTTTTCCAAGCCTCTCCCTGGGGAGGGCAAGAGGTGGCCAAGCAGGGAAGGTCTGACTTCTCTTCTGAATCTGCAGATGTGCCATTGAGCTGTGGAAGGCCCTGGGGAAGAACCACAGCTCCCCAGGAGGTGCTGCAGCAGCTGCTGGACAAGCTCCAGCAGAGACACCGGGAGGAGAAGAGCGGCAATGTGTCTCTGGCTGTAAGTGAGGTTTGAGATGTCACTTTGAGAACCCGCAACCGCGGGGAGGATAGTGCATCTGTGTGTGTCTGTGAGCTTCACCCCTTCTTAGCTTCAGGCCACGGCTCCACTACACAATGAAGCCGACCTGCGTAATCTCGGCATACAGCCGCCACAGCAATTCTATCCCTTGTGTGTGTCTGCACTTTGCTGCTTGTGTCGGCAGTGCACGTCCTCACCAGAAGCGCTCGTCTCGATTGTACGGTCAGGGTGGGGCATTGTGGGAAGGCTCCTGAAAGCCAGTTGACGACGCGACGCTGTGTCTACACTGACACTGCATCGACCTGGACTCTCTGCCACTTATGGAGGTGGAGTTATGAATTTGGCACCAAGGGGCAGTTCTGCCAATGGGAAGGAAATTCCATAGTTAGGGTGATGCTGGGTGAGGGGCCTTGCATTGACATAACTCTGTAATGCAGACCAGGCCTTAGTGTGTCCTGGCCACCTGCTAGCAAACCAAAGAGGTGTAAATAAAGCTTCACCCAGGAAAAGTTACTGATCTGAAGCGGTTTATCTGCTGGTGCCCTGGCTCTGTTTGCCGCCTAGGTGGCTCTTTAGTGAGCAGGTGCAGTTCGGGTGTCTCTTGGAAGTATCCAGGTTTCTGGCTCTCTAAATTGTGACTAGAAATCTTCCCAGCATGGGATCATGAGATGTCCAGTACTTTTGACTGGGCCAGAAACACTGGGTCTACAAGAACAGATCTCCTCAGGATGGTTTCAGCCAGTGCAGTCATGGCTGGAAACCCAAAGCACAGAGTCTGCACCATTAAGCGAAATAATGGGGAATAACATCATCCAGACTCCTCTGACCTTTCCGTAGGGCTCCATCCTGCTTCCGTTCCAGGAATGGGTGAAGGTTCAGGACCCTCCAAATGTCTCCTCCCCTCTCAGGAGCCAATCCTCTTTTGTAATAGGCTGGGGAGGAAATGAGACCCGAGAAAAGGACAATAGCGAATGGCAATGGGGGCAGGTGGCAGATTGGGATAGTGGAGTGAAATTCTTCCCCCCCTCCAGGCAATGAGGACCATTTACGAGGTCCTTTTCCTATGGGGATACTGAGAAGCCATCCTGGAAATGTATCCCCAGATGCTCATCCTCTGCGTCAGGCAAGTGCAGTATGTGATGGATCTGCACTTGCCAGGGACCTACATGGCCAGCACGACATCCAGCCCCGAGGAGGGATCCAGCTGCCTCAACCCCCTAAGGTAATGACTGAAAGGAAAAGGAAGAACAGATGTGCTCTGCTAAACACATGTAGGCTGTTCATGGCCATCATTTGTTCGGGTGCTATAGTTAGCCCAGGCTCACTTACACCAACTAAGGATCTGGCCCCACATGCCCGCTTGAGTCCTGTTACCTGTCACAGTAAAGAATCAAGTATTCAACCGCATTGAGTGATGACATCAACCATCTTAAGAAGCTACAGTGTCACTAACTGGTTACAAACTCAATGAAACTGCAGTGTCGACAGGGCCCATTGGGCAGGGGAGCACCATGATATCACACTGGATCTATCCTCGGGAGGCTAGCTCCTGCTGTCCATGCTGTGTGTGCCAGGGCGTGTGCAGCTTTGCCATGATTGGGGCTGATCTCGTTGCCTGACACTGGTATTTTTTGTCTTTAGCACGTCGGTGGAGGCTGTGAAGACTCTTTTTTCCATGCCCGGATACTGGAAGGAATTTGCCAGCATCCAATTTCAGCAGGGTTGGGACATGATAGCCTCACGATATTACTACTGCAGGGTGTTGGCGTGATTGCAAGGTAGGAGCCCAAAGTTTCCTCTTCAGTGGGTCTCTCTTGGGAATGGGATTTCGTGTGAAATGTTCCTCTGTTCCAGGCTGCCATCTCAGCCCAGCAACTAGAGAGGAACTCTCTCCCCCTTGATAACCACAAGGGACTTTCTGCTCCATGTTCCAGAGCCATGATCGAGTTTGAGAACCTCAGCTCCCTGCCGCCTTCAGAGAGGCCGTCACCACTGTTCAAAGGGAGAAGGAGGAGGAGCAGAGAAATATCACCATAACTTTCTGCACTGAGGTGAGATTCATTAGTTGACAGGAGAGCAGCTCAGGCCAGTAAGCTCTGGGCACATTGTCAGCAGCTCAGCAGCCTTCCAGCCAGCCAGCTCCTCTCCGCACATGGATGGTGGTGGGGCATGGCACAGAGAGGAGGGAGAGACAGGGTGAGATCGCTCCTGGCTGGATGTACTTAGGTGGGATCCTGTGACAAGAGGAGATGTTTCTCCGGTGCCCCAAGGCCATGCTTCTCTCCTCACCTTTCCTGGGGTTCTGCTTTTCTCTGCCCCAGGGTCTCTCCATGGCACTCAGTGGGGCCTGAGATTCCCTTTCCCTGGGGGTTTATGTGTGACTTGTGCATTAGTCTAAGTTCTGGGAATGAGCCAACTGAAAGAGCAGCAACTGGCTCCCTACACACCGGAGACGTTGTATGGGAGTAAGTGGCCATTTGGTAAAGATGAGTGTCCAGGGGACAGACCCCACAGGAAGACCTCTGCTCCTCAACCCGATGTTGATTTGGCTCTTTCCAGTTTCTCCAGAGTCCTTCCATTGAGACAATACTGACAAAATCAGAGCTCCAGGCACAGCTCATGGAATGGACCCAAGATAAAACCCCATTGTACGTCGGCTCAGTCTGCAGGCCTTGGCAGTATTGTGCTCCAGCCAGAAAAGGTGAGGGGCGTGGATTGCCTGGGGACCGAGGAAGCCGATGTTCATTGAATCGCTCAGCAATGAGAGCGAGATCCCCACACAAGCCTTGTTGTTTAACGCACAGCACTCGAATGTTGGAGGTGCTTTACTGAGCAAATCAAGGCACGACGTGGTCCCTGCTCCCGTGAGCTGACCCTGATTGCAGATGTGATGCAGTGGGGGAGGCGGGTGAGCAAAGACAAAGGTTACAGTGAGCAGCTGGCAGAGAGTGACAGGAGAATGACTTTGTGCTCCCATTGGGCGGCTGTGCCAGCCGTGGTGTCTCATAGGTGGGAGTGGATGGGCCAGCATATGCCCCAGGCTGGCATCCAGGGTAGTAATGAGCTGACTTCTCCATTGCTGCAGGTGCAATCGTTACGGGCCCAGCTGCCAGCGATCATGGACATGTTCTGTGACACGGATAGAGGGCGTGTCAGGGTAGCCATGCATCAAGCTGCAGACATCATCTACCTCCTGGATGGGGAGGGGCTTGGCTCCATCTCCCAGGACATTGCAGTCAGCCTTCGCCTTCATTGATGACGTAAGGCTGGGAAACACAGGAGAACCCCATTCCTCCCCGCCTGTCTCTGGTGCCCTTGTCTCTCTCTTCCCATCCCCTTCCTCCCACCCTCAGCCCTGCCATGAAGCCTCCAAGGTGCCCCTGCCATGGGTGGGGAATCTCCTGCTCAGCCACCTCCCTGTCAGAGCTCTTCTCCGCAAACCTCAGCATCAGCGCCATGCTCCCAGCCCCTGCTGCCGCCTGGCCTCGGGAGAGGGGTCCTGGCACTGGGCAGATGACCAGCTGTCTGGAGAACACCGGCCCCCAAAGAGGTGGAGATTCCCAGCAGGAAAGAGGTGGGTCGGGAATCTCCTGGCCTCAGGGGCACCAAGGAGCAAAAGAACTGCTGTGTTTTGTAGCAGCACCTCCCTGTAAGGCTCCAGCAGCTGCTCCTCCCTTCCCCAGACCAGTCTCCAGCAGCCTTCCTCCCTCTCCCCTAAGCTTCTAGGGGTCTAGGATTCTGTGCTCTCCAGACAGAAATTGTGTCTAGGACACCATGGGGCTGCACTGCCCTGCACAGTGTCTCAGGCCTTGTTCTACACAAGATGTCTATGGCGCTGGCCTGGTGGCCTCACTGCTCCCGCGACCCAAGTCAGTTAACACGGGGGAACCGGAGCAGCGTGCGGATTATGACTCTGTCACGTTATGCTCTGATCCTGCCTGGCTTTAACCGGGCTTCCCACTCCCTGTGTGTCATTGCCAGGAGAGGGACAGCGTGCGCCCGCTGCCATTTTACTGCTTGGCAACGTGGTGAGCAGCGTGAAGGACCCGGA
Source organism: Mauremys reevesii (assembly GCF_016161935.1). Taxonomy (NCBI): domain Eukaryota; kingdom Metazoa; phylum Chordata; order Testudines; family Geoemydidae; genus Mauremys; species Mauremys reevesii. Next base: position 41,123 of record NW_024100737.1, read on the forward strand.
CAAACCCATCGTGCAGCAGAAGATGATCCACTGCTTGCTCCCGCCCTGCTGCACCTTGAAGACCGATGAGAGTGTGACACTGGTAAGTGCCACGGTCATTATTTCCTTAAGAGTAAAGAGCCAGAATCTCCTGGGGCCCCCACTCCATTAATGGCCAGAGCCCTTGCCCAAGCAGAGTCTTCTCCTCCCTGCTTCACTCCATGCTGGAGCCCAGTGCCTCATCCATTCTCACAGCATACAGCACAATTGGGAAGAAAAGCCTTCTTCTGGGAAAGAGCCCTGACCCTCTCCTGCAAAGACGGGCCTCAGGCCTTGGGCTGCTGCATCCAAAGGTTCATAACAAGAGGCAGCAAAAGAAAAGGGAGCACAGATCTGTAAGAGCCCCTTCAGTTCAGGGAGCTGATATCTGCCCACAGCCTTCTGGAAAGGGGTGCAGCTGCCCTGACTTCTTCCCTGGAGCTCCTGAGAGAACTTCTCCAGGTCCCAGCTTCCCAGAATTCACCGGACGTTGCCCTCTGTTGTTGGGCCAACTGGGATGTGGAGGGAAGCCTGATCTGGCGGCCCTTTGGTCCGACTCTTTGGGATCCCAAAGCTGACTCACGCCTCATGCAGTCTCTTTGCACCTAAGGACTGAGCTGTGGAGATCTCTTATGAATCTTTCCAGGGCTGTCCATAGAGGGGCACAGGGCCTGGGACAACACCCCTACTCTGCCCTAAGCCCCAGCCCCACTCCATCCCTTCCCAAGTGCCACCCCACCTCTTCCCACCCCTGCTCCGCCCCTGCCCCATCCCTATTCCTCCTCCCCAAAGCCCCCCCCCCTCATGGCCCAAACGACGCTGGGCGCTGGCGAGGTGGGGCATAGCATAGTGGGACCGGGAGTACTGCTCCTGGCCCCAGCATGGCCCACGTCCTGCGTCCCCCTGAAGTGCGGGGCCCCCCAAAGCACAGGGCCCTGGTCAACCGCTCCAAACCATCCAAAGACAGGACGGCTCTGGCTCGCTCCAGCCAATTCCTCTCCTGAGCACACTCCTGTGTACAACAAATGACAGGAATCTCTCCACTAGCAGGAAAAGCAGGAGAACAAGTGACGGGAAGGCTCCATGTCCCCAGACTGTCCTCTCTCAGTGAGAACCCTCTTGGTCTCACCTTCTCTTGCAGAGATGCAAACTGACGCTCTTCCGCTGCGCAGTGTTTCTCAGGTGGGCTCATTTGAAGACGCTGTTCCGCAGCATGGCCTGGGATGGCTCCACACAGCTCCGAAGTGTGCCTGGAAGTGCTTGGTAGGTGAATTCCTTGTGCCTTCAGAGTGGTGAATGGGGACTTGAGGGAGACCTTTAACCCCACACCCTGAGTACCCATCCGCTTCCATCGGGTGGCAGGACTCTATTCCAGGCTCTCTGCTGGTTCATTTCTGCAGGAGTTACAATCCCTTCACATTTTTGAAATTTTTCTCCTGAACTGTTAGACCTGCAAACTTTCTGAAAACAAAAGCTGAGGTTCTGGAGAACACAACAGTAACTCCAGAGAGGTGCTGCTATGGCGTATGGGCTCATACTGGCTGTTGCCATGCCCTGGCTCTATGCTTTGGCTTCCCTGGACTAGTCCCTGTGGGAAGAACATGTCATTTGTATATTGTGCGTTTCTTCCTTCTTTCTTCCTAGATGCAGAACAACAAGAGCCACATCCCCAAATTCCTGTTCCACGCCTTAGAATACCTGGAAAGCTCACAGACAACAATCAGACATTCTGCAGCCCTGTTCATTGGTAAGCAGAGCGACTTCACTTGAGCTTTTTTGACCTGCTTCCTTCAAAGCCCTTTTCTAGACTGCTGCTCTGTTCCCTCTCACAGCACCAGAATCTTAAAACTGTGTGTGTGTGTGTGTGTGTGTGTGACAGAGAGAGAGAGAGAGAGAGAGATTAACATGACTTCCAAGATGAGTGGAGCAACTTAGCTGTATCGATCGCACCAACTTCCCCTGCCCACAACTCCTCTTTGGCTGCGCCTTGGGGAAACCAGCATGATGTGAATTCAATCTCCTTTGGAAATCAGTCTCTCAGTGACTTCTAGGCTTCTGATGCTTTATCTAATGTGCTTTGTGAACAGATGTAAGGAATGTATTTAATTTCCCAAGGGCTGTCTTGGGAGAATGGCTGCATCTTTCGCAGTTTTAAGCAAAGGATTTGAAAAGTCATGAGATTCATTGTCTGTCTAGGAAATACTATCCACCATTACTGTGACTTGTTGTCTGAAACAGTGACTGAAGATGGCATCTCCCGCCTGTATGAAGGTAAGGAAATACCTCTGTGTGTTTGTGCCTCTGTGGGAAGTACAGGGGTGCAGCACAGGGCCTGAAAACAGTTTGAATGTGTCCTCTCTGTCTAAGGACAGTGTTTAAGGAAGAAGGATGATCACGTGAGCTTTGATCGAGGTGCCACAATATGTGTACGGGAGCAGGGAAATTCCATCCCTAGCTCCTAGAATAGACGTAGCCTTAGAACTGTGTGGGGAGACTGTCTTCATAGAGGTCAGAACATCTCTGAAGGAAGGCCTGACAGAATTGAAAAGGGCTGTTGTTATTATTAAGGGTGGTGGTGGTGATGATGACAATTACCCTCTGTAGGGAAAGATTCATCACTTGCCCTCCTGTAATGGAGAGATTTCAGGCCAGGGAACCACTCATATCTTGGTTATCAGCTCATAGGAAATTCCTGAGTGCACATTGGGAACATCTTTCCCTGTGACCTCTTATGAACGAAGGCCCAGGGCCACATAGGATTTCAGTAGATGTTGTTAGGAGTCTAAATTCCTATGCGGATCTGTGCGTAAATGTTGGATGATTTAACACCTCTGCTTTTCTGTTCCATCCCAAGCAGAGTTGCTCCCACCTGCCTGTGTTTTAGCGTGTGGACGCGTATGCTGGGGGAGGGGGAAGTTACGCACGGAATGGGGTCTCCTCTCTGTCCAGGGCTATTTTGGGAGTAGCTGAGTTGCTGTTTCTTGCCTGCAGACTCTTGGGTAGCTAATAGCATGTGGCAATGGCCATCTGAAGGGGAGGTTTCCTAGGCACCAGTCACATCAGCACCATGGGGCTTCCAACCTGCTTCTCTTTGTTTCAGCTTTTCAGGAAGTGCCTTGACATGTGACAGGACCACAGGGCACATCCTCAATAGACATTACAAATGGCTGCAGAAGCTTGGAAATCTCGTGTCGGGTTCCGCATTCGACTAGGGAACCGGGACCGACACAGAAGACCTCTTTGTCCTGCTATGGTACGCATAACAGCGTCTTTGGAACAGGGACTGAACAACGAGGTGGATATTGGCAGATGACAGACAATTGTGTAGGTCAGTGAGGCGTAGAGAAGACTTTGAAGAAGTTGAAAGGGATCTAATAAAGCCATGTGATGGGGCAGCACAATGGCAGATGAAAACCAGAGCTGACAAAGTCAGGGCCATACGCATGGAAAGCCCGGAGGTGAACGACTCCTACATATCGCTGGTGTCAGACACCAGAGCATGGACGGTTGGGCCCAGTGGCTGGAGCCGGGGTGGTGGGGCCTAGTGGAGGTCGAGCCGAGGGCTGGAGCTGGAGTGAGGAGCAGCTAGGGGCAGGGCCAGGGTGGGATTAATGATTCGCAGCCAACAGGAGCTGTAGGGGGCGGAGCCTACAGGCAAGAGCAGCTCATAGAGTATCACTAGCAGGGTTGGAAGGGACCTCAGGAGGTCATCTAGTCCAACCCCTCCTCAACGCAGGACCGATCCCCAACTAAATCCCCAAATGGCCGGGGCGGAGAGGAACGGCAGCGCGTGGAGCCGCCGCCCCACCCCAGCCAGGCAGAGCCGGCCCGGCTGGAACGCAGCACACAGGGGCTTTAGCGGCTGTACCACGGGGCCCCCCTTAGCCCTACTCCTTTCATGAGTGCATCACTGCCCCACTTCTGCCCCAGCCCCACACACGGTTACAGGGCAGAACCCTGTAGCTGAACTCTGAAATCTCTCTCACTGTAATGAAGTTACTGCAGAGTCAGGACAACCCCACCTTTGGGCTCCATGTCTGACATCTCTCCCCACTGCACAGAGCCCTACATTCACAGAGCTTCGCATGTGATTCCTCAGTCATCAGAGCCAGGCGGAGAGAGGAGAAAGTCTCCCAGACTCCTCTATCCATTGCCAGCCCACAGGGTAGCAGAGGTTGTGGGGTTGGGTGCCTCTTTACGCAATGCCAGCTCTCAGGGAAGTTACAAAGGAGCATTAGCAAAGTGTGGTGGTTTTGTGCTGTGGAAAACTACCCTGCTGGAAGGTTTTGTTCTTCTGATTTGTGTTCCTGCCCTTTCTCCCTCTTACAGACATCCAGAGGCTAACAGGAGCCAACCGAGCCCACCACTGATCACATCTCTTGGGAGACGGCAAAGCAGCTGCTGCATGGGAAGGAGGAGAGAGAAGAGGCAGAGCAGGATGTGCCGGGGTGCACCAGTCACACATACCCTCACAGTCTAGGCGGCGGAAGCCAAGCCCCTCCCCAGCCCTGCCGGACATGCTACAACTGGAGCACCAGTGTGAAAGGGAGCAGCTCAGCTCGGTCTAGGCAGATGCCGAAAATGGAGGATGCACATTGTAGGCTCCAGTCCAGAAGCAGCTGACGCCCCTGACTGCAGAGCCCCAAGGTGCCGAGACCCAACCCCATCCCCGGGTGCCTGCAGACGTGCAAGGGAGCTCGGAGTCTCTGGGAGATTCCCACGGGAGCCCAGAGACCCCCAGCCCATGTCCTAGAGACATCTCGTAGGAAGTAACCTGGGAGAACTAGCCATCGCCATGGTGACTGACGTCAGATGTTCTGGCTGGATCCCCACTGACTCAGTGCCGAACACATTGGCCATGGACAAGGCCCTGGGTAGGACCCGGGAGTAACAAGGGCCTGGGTCCCCCTACCCCGGCCACCATCCATCCTTGGGTGGCAGCCCACCTCCCCAATGTGCCACTAGACTGCACAGCCCCAAGAGGAGGGGCGGCCATCTTGTCTCTGAACTCTCAGCCAGACAGCCCTGTGCTGAAGGGCAGCGATATTGACTCTGCCCGCTGGGCCACAGCACTGAGGAGAGAGCAGCCATATTGTCTGGAGCCATCGGGCCACACAGGCGTGAGAGACAGGATAGCGGCACGGACACTGGTCTCTGGGCCACAGCCCTGCCGGAGAGGGAGGGCCGCGACGGACTCTGGTCGTCGGGCCACACAGCCCCGACAGAGAGGGAGGGCGGCCGCACGGACTCTGGTCTCTGGCCCCACAGCCCCGACGGAGCGGGCGGCCGCACGGACTCTGGTCGTTGGGCCACACAGCCCCGACGGAGAGGGCGGCCGCACGGACTCTGGTCGTTGGGCCACGCAGCCCCGACGGAGAGGGCGGCCACACGGACTCTGGTCGTTGGGCCCCACAGCCCCGACGGAGCGGGCGGCCGCACGGACTCTGGTCGTTGGGCCACACAGCCCCGACGGAGCGGGCAGCCACACGGACTCTGGTCGTTGGGCCACACAGACCCGACGGAGAGGGCGGCCACACGGACTCTGGTCGTTGGGCCACACAGCCCCGACGGAGAGGGCGGCCACACGGACTCTGGTCGTTGGGCCACGCAGCCCCGACGGAGAGGGCGGCCACACGGACTCTGGTCATTGGGCCACGCAGCCCCGATGGAGAGGGCGGCCACACGGACTCTGGTCGTTGGGCCCCACAGCCCCGACGGAGAGGGCGGCCGCACGGACTCTGGTCGTTGGGCCACACAGCCCCGACGGAGCGGGCAGCCACACGGACTCTGGTCGTTGGGCCCCACAGACCCGACGGAGAGAGCGGCCGCACGGACTCTGGTCTCTGGGCCACACAGCCCTGAAGGGGAGGGCGGCCGCACGGACTCTGGTCGTTGGGCCACACAGCCCTGAGGGGGAGGGCAGCCATTTTGACTGTGGCCATTAGGTCAAACCACACTGAGGCTAAGGGCAGTTATTTGGTTCCAGCCAAGGGACCTCGCCCCTTCACCCCTAAGGCATCACTCGTCTGTCACCAGGAGAATGACCCCATGACATAAGACTTTCGGGGTCAAGATGCAAACGTGAGCAGAAGCAAGGAGTGGCATGTGACCCCTCTAAGAGCTCCTCCCACTCCTCCCCCAATCTGGGGGTATTTTATCGCCATCGATCTACCTCAGGAATGGATCTGAGCAACGGGGGAAAGTTCTGGGGCAGAGTGACCCATCCGGAAGTGGGTCATGTAACCCTCCAAGGACTCACCCCAGTTGGGGTGGGCCTCATCCCTTAGGACCAACCAGAGAGGGGATTTCACCAGATAGGTGAAAGTGCCATGGTGGGGTGACCTGCCCATAAGAGGGGCCCATCACCCTCCATGAAATCCCCACCGTCCTCTGCTAATCGATCAGGGTTTCACACTCATCCCTTAGGCCATCCCAGAAGGGAAACGTACCGATCAGAATAGGTAGTGCCCGAAGGCCTAGGCCAGAAGCCGCCGATCTCCGAGCTCCATGTTTGCGTGACTGGCAGCATCGCCCTGGAAGTCGCAACCCAACACTGCGGGAAGAGGCCGTCTCGTTCCAAGGATGTGTTTTGCAGAAATCATGGCCTCGACCTTCGGGCTATATCTGTTCTGATTGGTACATGTTTCTTCTGTGATGGCCCAAGGTGGGTTGAAACCGTCGCCAATTGGTAGAGGGTGGTGTGAGGGCTTTTAGATGGCCCATGTGATCCTGTTGCGGGCAGGTCACTCCGCCACATTACTTCCGTGTTTGGTCAAATCCTCTCGGGTGGTCCTACAGGGCTGACACCCACTTCAATTGGTAGAGGACAGGGGAGGAGTTCTCAGAAGGGATACACAACCCCTTCTGGATGGGTCACCCTGTCCCAGAACATCCCCTGATCGGTCAAATCCAGTCTCCAGGTTGTAAAATGCTAGTTGCCCTGCCAAATTTTAGTAAAAGAAGGGAAGAAAGGCATGTACCTTTTGCGTTATCTATAAGGTGGCTATCTTGGACTTGGGAAAAGAATGTGGTGACCTTTTCCCATGTGCTCTATTATTTTGGGTGGGGAAGCACACTCCCACGCACGGATTGAATCACAGAGATAGGGTCTAACATCCAGGCAGAGACGACGCAAAGAGGGATAGGGAGGGGTTTTAGTTAGGTCTACTCACCCGTTCCTATGTCCTCATCGAAGTCCGTCCCTGATGTCCAATGTCAAGAGAGCAGCAGCCATCCACCACTGTCCTTGCAAGAGAAGAGAGAGAACATCAACATTACCTCAGGGGTGTAACTGTTTGGGAGAGTGGAGCATTTCCAGAGTTAAAGTTTTGTTAATCTGCCCCTTCTCTGTCCTATCCTAGCCCTTTTCCCCATAGGAAATAAAGTCTTGTTTGTGTGGTTACCACTGCGTGTCCTTTTTCTTGTGCTAAGGGAAGCTCCGATAGATGGGCTTTACAAAGGGACTATGTGGGAAGAATTTACTGTAAGATTCCCCATGTCTTCTGAATGGGGTTTGGGTCCTGCCCTCTTTAAAGGAAGGAAAATCCTTACAGGTGATCCCACGGGGTGAAACCCACTGTGATTACTTAGTCATCTGTCCTATTCACCACGATGTGTGTGACCCTGTGTATCACAGCGACGGAGCCCATGGGGCATTATAAATCCTCTGATCTCAAATGGACACTCGTGGATGAAGCAGGACAACTTTCAAATCCAGTGTGCACCGAGATTGTATGGACACTGAACGTATTGAGTACAACGCTCTTATCTTTCATCTGTTCATTAAACAAGGCCAAAGGAGCAGGGTTGGGAGGCTGGGCATTGACTTCCCAGGATCATTCCTCTCCTAGTGATTCCCATTACAAATCTCCAGTCAAGGATGGGTAAGAATGGTGTCCCTAGCCTCTGTTCGTCAGAGGATGGAGATGGATGGCAGGAGAGAGATCACTTGATCATTGCCTGTTAGGTTCACTCCTCAGGGGCACCTGGCATTGGCCACTGTCGGTAGACAGATACTGGGCTAGATGGACCTTTGGTCTGACCTGCACGGCCTTTCTTATGTTCTTATGTATGGACAAACCCTAATGTCCTCAGTGATTCTAAGGGACAAGATGCCAGGTTTGGAATAAAATACTGCCTCCTTAAGATCATGTTTTCCATGAATTCAACTGTCACCAGATGGATCAGACTGAACAGTTTCAAACCTCGAGGAGGCTCTTACCTTCTAAACAGGGTCGGCTGTTTTCAAGTAAAATCACTAAAAGAGAAGGAGAAAACTCGAAAGAGGTTCCTCCTGGCGCTCAGGCACGTGAACCCCAATATTCCCCAGTCCTCAAAGAGAGACCTGGAGAAGGAGACTTGCTGAAGCAAAGCCACAGGGTCTCTGAGGTTTCCTGGCCCTCGCCCTGTCCTGCCTGGCTGATGTCAGCATCTCTCTGTGAGGTCACCACCTCCCCACCGCCTTTGACCAATAGTCTGAGGTCCTGCAAAAGGCCTTTGTGATGTCACTGCCACACCCTCCCTTGCTGGGCTAATGTCCTGCCCTGGCCAAGCACTTTGAAGGTTTGAGCTCCTCCCTGTGGATCACCCCACTCAAGGAGCATTCGTTCTAGGAAGCAAGCCGGATAGACAGGAAAACATCAGACGCTGCTCCCAATGCTACACTCAGTTCTAAAGAAACTAGTCGACTTTATTGCCACAAGAGACCATTAGAGCATCTAATCTGACCCCTGCATATCACAGGCCTCCTGTATGACACACTAGCTACTTTTGGGGTAAACACATTCCAGAAAGGCATCCAGTCATCATGAAATGACGTCACGAGATGGAGAATGCACCACTTTCCTTGGTAGCTTGTTCCTGTGGTGAATCATCCTCGCTGTTGAATATTTGTGCCTTAATTGTAATATGAATTTGTCTCTTTTCACCTTCCAGCCATTGGCTTTTTATGCCTTTCTGCTACATTAAAGAGCCCTTTAATAGCCAATCTTTTCTCTCCAGTAAGGCACTTCAACGTTTCAATGAAGTCACCTTTCAATCTTCTTTTGAGAAGCTAAACAGGTTGAGCTCTTTCAATAGCTCACTAGAAGGCATTTTTCTCCAGCCCTCAGAACATTTGGTGGCTCTTTGCTGTCTCAGCTCCAATTTCACACCATCTTTTCAAATGAGGACACCAAAACTGGAGGCAGTATTCCAGTATCAGTCTCGCTGATACCATGTCACCTCCTGTGACGTTCTTGACATAATCTGTAACTGTATAGATCACCGTTGCCACCACTGTTCTATATTTGCAGCCAATATTGTATAAAGGTGGTCACATAAAGGGTCTATGGAGAGGTTATGATTGGCTGATTATAATTGTGCTATCTCTAGATATGTATCATTTTTGTAGTTGACATTATGAATATTGGCTCTATGCTGCCTGTATTTCAAACTTGTGCTATGCTTCTGGGGAACACCCCAGCCAGACAAATTGGTGTCAGCTCTGCCTAGCCTGCTTGATGGCCCATTAAGGACCATCAGCTACACAATTGACCCATTTAGCGAAGGCAGATATGCCTTGTGGCTCAGCAAGGTGTGCAGTGACCTGCCTATGGACAGAAATCTAAGGTTTTTCTATGTCGTGTGCTGGATAGAGTGTCCTTGGGACAAAGAAAGCAAAGACCACATGGCAAGAGACTATAAAAGACTGACGCCTCATCTCCATCTTGTCTTCAGTCCTGCTTCCTACCTCTGGAGGGACTTGGCTACAAACTGAAGCTCTGTACAAAGGACTGAATGGCCCATCCCAGTTGTGGATGTACTCCAGAGACTTGATTTGAACCTGCAGTTTATTCCATCACTGCTACAAGCCTGAACCAAGAACTTTGCCAAAGTACAAGTTTTGCCCAGGGCACCATTTCCCCTGACGCTGGTCCTTGGTAACATTTCTTGATGGGGGAGGCAGGGGGAGGGGCGAGAGATGAGGCGTTTTCTCTCTGTTTCTTTCCTCTCCGTTTTCTGCTCCTTCCTTCAATTCCAGAAACCTCTCTTGAGTTTCAGACTGTGCAGTGACACCCTCCCCAGGACTATGGAGCCTTTGGAGCAGAAACATCTTAGGAGCTAAGCATGAATCCAGGGGTGAGTAGCTGGCAGGAAGGAGTCCTCGCAACTCTTGTGGGAGTGCAGGGGAGGAATGACTCCCCCTTCTCTACATTCTCCCCATGGGGCTCTGGGGAGCAGGGAGGGTTGTGTGATATATTCCATCCAACATTCCCCTTTGATCCAAACCGAGAGACATCTCAGCTATGCACGATCCCCTTGGCAGCACCAAACAAGGGATGTTTTCCACTGCCCAGGAGACCCAGCCAGGGACTGATGTGCTGGAGATATGTTGGGAAAAGGGACTGTCTGAATTACCAAGGCAGGAAGCAAACAATGTACAGCAACATCATTAACCACAAACCATGCTCCAGCCAGAAGGGAAATGGGCAGGAATTCTTGCTGTTCAGCCATGGCCACACATACAGAGCTGCACAGCAGTGAGGGTGCTGGGTAAGCTGGTCTGAGCGAACAATTGGAAATGATCCTTCCGTTAGAACAGAACCAGAGTGTAGAAAGGCCCCTGTGTTAAGTGGTTGAGGCTGAGGCCTTAGGAAGCTGGCCTACGATACCATAGGGATCTTTCTGTGGAGGTGTGATACTTGCCAGCTAGGGGAAGCTGGTGTGTGGTGTCTTTGTGGCTGCACTTTCAGTGATGCAGGTTTCTCTATCCCATTGTTCCAGGGTCATCCTACTAGATTGCCAGCTGCTTTTCAGCTGCAGTGTGGAGACTATTTGTGTGTGGGGAGAGACAGTGTGTGTGTGTTGGGGAAGAGTGAGTGTGTTGATGTAGGTAGGAGCGGATCATTATTACCCCTACTTGAAAGAGGGAGACGCTCAGGCTGAGAAAGGAGAACTGACTTGTCTTAGGTCACACAGCCAGTCAATGGCAGAATTGGGAATAGGACCCAGAGCCCTGATTGTCAAATTAACCATCGGATTTTGAATTACATACATTGAATGACCTCAAGAAAGTGCTCTCAGATAAGCTCCAGACCAACAAGTATGCACAGTAATTATTCAGCCAGTATTTTAGGAGAACTGCAAAGTTAGAGAGAATCATGAACTGCTCAGAGACAATTAATGCAGAGAAGCAGCAAAATCCATCAAACATATAAGTGGTTATGACTTATTTACTTGGTCTTAAAAGAGAACAAAAAGGCCTTGAGTCTCCTCCCTGTCATTAACCCCCTGCTCAGCCAATCAGGGTAGAGACTGAGGATGGGAGGCTGAGAGGTCTCACCAGAGAGCTCAAAGGATGGCCCAGGTCACTGGCGGGGATCACTGCCCCAGCACTACTGCCGCTCCACAGTTTGGGGTGGACCTCCCTCAGTGAGAGCTGCCGAGCACTCCCCCGCAACACACACACACACACACACACACACACACACACACACACACACCCCTCCTGGTGTTAGGAGGGGAACGGGAGAAAGGAGAAAAGAAGCAAGAGAGGAAGAGAAAGGAGGGATGGATGGAGGAAAAGTTGAAACAAAAAGGACAAACCCTAATGTCCTCAGTGATTCTAAGGGACAAGATCCCAGGTTTGGAATAAAATTCTGCCTCCTTAAGATCATGCTTTCCATGAATTCAACTGTCACCAGAATGATCAGACCGAACAGTTTCAAACCTCGAGGAGGAAACACTGCTCCTGACATTCAAACTCTCTCTCAGATCTTGAATTTCACACATTGACTCATCAGAAGAAAGTGCTCTCAAGTGAGCTACAGACCAACAGTGGTTCAGTGGAATTATTCAGCAAGTATTTTAGAAGACCTAGAACATTAGAGGAAATCATCACCTGCTAAGAGACAATTAATGGAGAGAAGCAGCAAGATTAATCCCGTACATTGGATCGGCTGTGACTTCTTTGCCTGATTTGAAAAAAGACCAAAAGGACCTGAGTCTCCTCACTCTCAATAGCCCCCTGCTCGGCCAATCACCACTGAGACTCTGAGGGGCAGGAGGCTGAGGGGTCTCACCAGATGTCCCAAAGGACGGCCCAGGTCACCATCACAGGGGATCACTCTCAGATCCAGCCCCACCTCTTGGTGAGGACCGCTGCAATGAGAGCAATACCCCTCCCCTGCCGCACTCCACACACATCCCTCTTCGGTAGAGGGAGGGAAGCTGGGAAAAGGGAAAAAAGAAGCAAGAGAAGAGGGGAAAGGAAGGAGGAAAGAGGAAAAGATAAACCAAAAAGGATACACCCCAATGTCCCCAGGGATTCCAATCATCAAAACCTAGGGAGGAAATCAAATTCTGCCACCTGAAGCCAGTGTTGTCTGTGCCTAGAATGCTGCCTGCGCCAGGTGGATCAGACTGAACAGGTTCCAAACCTCTCTGAGCCTCTTACCTTCTCAAAGGGAAGTTTGTTTTCGGCACAATCAGTGGGAGGAAAGGAGAAAACTCCACAGAGGTTCCTCCTCATGCTCACAACTCTGAATCCTAATTCTCTCTCAGCCCTCGAGGAGAGACCTCGCGAAGGTGACTTGCGGCAGCAAAACCGGGAGGTCTCAGAGACTGGCCTGGCCCTGCACCTCTGTCCTGCCCGGCTGATGTCGGGGTCTCTCTGTGAGGTCACCCCCTCCCCACCACCTTTGCCCAATAGGCCGAGTTCCTGCAAAAGCCCTTTGTGATGTCACTGCCACACCCACCCCTCCTCAAAGCTGATGTCCTGCCCTGGCCAGACTCGTTGAGTGTTTGAGTTGTTTCCTGGATCTGAGGTTGCCAACTTTCTGACCCAACAAAACTGAACACCCTCATCCTGCCCCTTCATCGAGGATTATGGCCCACTCAATCCATCTCCTCCGTCGCCGCTTCCCCCACGCTCACTCACTCCTTTTCACCGGGCTGAGGAGGGCTGAGGAGAGTCCTTTTCAACTGGGTGTTGTCGGGACAGACCTGGGAAGGAGGCTGCCTGCCAAACACCTTTAAGAGGAGCCGTCCCTCCCTGTCAGAAGATCGTCTCCCTCCTTCAGTTCAGTGACCGCCTGAATTGTTCCTTGTCTCGGCAGAGTCGGAGGATTGAAAGCAGCAACGTCAAACCCTGTGCAGCTAGCAGGAATGGACACAGACTCTCCCTTGTATCTCAACAGATATTTAGTTTTACTCTTGGTAAACTACAAGGCTAAAGGGCCGGCCGTGGCACCAGATCTAAGGAATGAAATACAACACAATCATCATCGTTATGCCCATCATTGCCCCTTTAACCTTCCGTTGTCTCTCTCTGACCACCGTCACCCTCCGTCGGCTCACTGAGATTGCCACACTCATTGCTTCCAACACACACCTGATCTCCAATTTTGCAGCCAAAAGAAAAGTGATAGGCTTTCTTAACCATAGTGTTTGTACTGCACTTTGTGATGTAAAAGTCACCTCACCACAAACATAGCACAAGTTATCTGCACTGTTCACACAAGTACGAGGCATCTCTGCTCACTTTGGCTAAAGAGAAATGGGTCCCTTTGCAAAATCAAACACTGACAAATAAGAGAGCAAGACACTGTATGATTTCTAGAGCTGACATAGGCAATTGGTTCAGCTTCATTATGATTGCATCATCCATGACTTCTAGGAATAACATGATGCAATTCATATCATGTATGAGGCAATACCAGCTTCAGACTGTATCCTTCATTGTTTTGCCTAAAAGCAAGTACTGTCCAAAGCCATTCATAGATTTATTCATAGATCCAGTCAAAGATGTAGTTTAGTCATTACTGGTTTAAATTGAGATCCTGTCCCTTTATAACTCACTTATCCTCCCCATTCACAAGTCAAGGGTCATAAATACTGACTCAATAGCATATCTTGAAAACTAGAGCCAATCAAGAATTTTAAGCATCATTTTCGTTCTCAGTGACCCAGAATTAGTAAAGTTGGACTCCATTTATTTCAGAAGCATTTTGGCTGTAGAGCAGTGTAACAAGCCTCTCCTAGCTGCCTCCTGGTGGGGGGAGGCTGGGGAGCTGTGGGGACCTGTTTGAGAGGGTCACTAGTAGCAGCGTAGCACAGGAGGTGTCCTATCGGGTTGAGTCCTTGCAGATGATGATGTAGTGCAGCAGACCCCCGTTTTGCCAACCTTGCATTAGGCAGCTTTCCATGTTAAGCGAACTCCCAGTGCCCACAGGTGCAGCAGCCGGCGATTTGTCCTGTGGCCGCTAGGTGGCGCTGCAGCCTCGCACTTTCCCGTTCCCGGGTATGGGAAGGTTTGATAAGGTGAGCTGGCTCCACCCGGCCCGGGGAGATGCCGTCAGTGGGGTCTGCTGTGTAAGGGCTGAAAGTCAATTTTACTGGCATTTTATGATCTTTCAATCATGAAGGGGAGCAACTGCTTACCCTGACTGAAGCATCTTATCTCGTTTCCAAATTAAGGGTCTCCTCTTTGTGTGCGAAGAGACAGTTTAAGGGGACGCCACAAACGGGAGATGCTTTTGGTTTGGAAAACAAAATATTTTTGCAAAGATTTTACATCCAAATTGATTTAGGATTAATGGGGTCAAATTCCATGCTGTGCCCTGTGGCTTTAAGGCATTGGAGAACTGCTGAAGAGGTTAAAGGCCGCAGAGCTGGGTAGCTGGGTGTGGGGCCTCCAAAGTTATTGTGCTCTGGTGAGACTGATCAGTTGTGGGGATTGTGCAAGCTGTGGTGTTTACATGCACATAGAAAATGTAATGAAACTCCATTTTTAAAACCACTCATGTCTGGGAATGGAAGAGAAGCTCTTTGAAATAAGTGTCCCCTTCATACTCTTCAAGATCACTGGCTCCAACACTCAGCTGCCTCAGGGAACTCAGTGGTGGTGCATTTGAGGGTGGATCAAGAGGTTTCTGGTTCAAGTCCAGCTGCTCTCTTACATGTCCTCTTTTTTAAGTGATCTATATTTTCATATCCATCTCCTGTATGTTCAGGAGTTCTGCTGAACGGGGACGTGAAATGAATTTAATCATTCAGTATATTCCTGTTAAAATGTACAAACACTGAGCAAAGCTGTCCATCAGCTGAAATCCATTCCGGTCCTCTGAGGTGGTAGTTTGTTTTCATTCTTGAAACAAAGATAGAGTACGACTGTAGATGTGCAGGTCCTTGTTCTCCACGAGCGATGCTGTGCAGAAGAAGAAGAACCAGTGGCTATCACGTGGACACTAGGGAGTTTAGACTTGCCTTCCAAGGAGTATTGGGGCAAAAGACATATCTGGCTTCAAGACTACGCTTAATACGTTTATGGAGGATGGTATGATGGGCTAGCCAAATTTTGGCTATGAATTTGGCAATTGATCTTTGATTCTCAGCAGGTAAGTATGCCCAGTGGTCTGGATGGGATGTTAGATGGGTTGGGATGTGAGTTACTGCAGAGAATTCTCTCGTGGGTGCTGGCTGGTGAGTCTTGCCCACATGCTAAGGGTTTAAGTGATCAGCATCTTTGGGGTCGGGAAGGAATTTTCCTCCAGGGCAGATTGGCAGAGGCCCTGGAGGTTTCTCGCCTTCCTCTGCAGCATGGGGCACTGGTCACTTGCTAGAGGATTCTCTGCAGCTTGAGGTCTTCAAAGCACAATTTGAGGAGTTCAGTAAGTCAGACATAGGTTAGGGGTTGGCTATAGAAGTGGATGGGTGAGATTGTGTGGCCTGCGTTGTGAAGGAGGTGGGACTAGATGATCATTATGGTCCCTTCTGACCTTCGAGTCTATGAGCCCATGAGACCATGGGAGGGTGGGGAGGAGCTGTGAGGCCGGCAGGTGTGTGCGGTGCAGGGCATTTGGAGTGTGGGGGCTGCTGGGGGGCCGGTGGTTGCCTGGGATGCTGCTGCTGCCCCAGCCGGGTCTGTATGGGGGAGAGATCTGCATTAGCCCCCTTTGTGCCCAGCTCTGGGGGGCAAGGAGGGTTCGGACTCTTTGCGGTGGCTGGAGCCAGCCGCTGAGCCGGAGCCTGCCGGCAAGGGAGAGACCTGGGAAAGAGCTGCGGCTGAGCAGGAAAGTGAGTCTGGAATTCAGCTCACCGCCCCAGATCTGCCGCTGAGGCCAAAGCAGAGGGTTCTTTTGGTTCAGTTCTTGGGTAACCTGCATTGAGCTGTGCGCCATTGCTTACAATCCCTTCAAGCCTATCTTTGCATAGTTAATCAATGTGTGTTCTATTTCCCCCTAAAACTCTTCGTTTTGCTAGATGTGGTTGGGGCACCTGCTCAGGACCAGAGACTGGTGCATGATCCTCTCCACTTGGAGGGAGGAGCAGACTGGGTAATAAAGTGATCCCGTCAGGCTTTTGGCCAGGGCAAGTCGCTGCAGCACTGGGGACCTAGGCTGGGGAGCTGGGGAGAAGCTTCCTGGTCCCTGCAGCTGGGTGTGTCCCTGCCTGTGCAAAGGTTTGTGTGAGTGCAGGGACGGGAGCGAGCTGCATCTTCTCCCAGCAGCAGTGTGAGAGGGAGCCCAGGCTGGGGAGACAGAGAGCTCAGCGGTACCCCAGCTCCAAGTTGCACCCCGGGGGGCCTTTAAACGTTAGGAACCATCAGAGTTAAGGTGACGTTTATAAACTTTGTGCAGTGCTGTTGTGCATGCGTGTTATGATACAGACTCATAAGCGTGGCCTTGGGGTGAATTCTCTGCCCCCGACAGCCTGTGAGCGCGAGGAGGAGCCTCCTTGGGGTTTTCCCCTTTCCCACTGCTAATTGAGTGAGAAGACAGACGTCCCTGTGGAGCAGATAAGAGCCTCAGAGAGGTTTCATGTTGTAGCACCTCAGCTCCTACCTATTACTTGGGAACAGCTCGGCTCCTACCATTTTCGGGGCATTCAGAGAAATGGACCCCTGAGCCCCAGAAGGAACTGCAAGGGAAGCCCAGAGCTCTCACTTCAGATGCCAGGCAGAAGCCCTGAGCCCAGGTACCCAGAGTGCCGTCAGGAGTTGGGAAGGGCATGAAAGTCCTGAGCCCAGTGCCCCAGCCCTGGCTGCAGCCACAGGGGGCCAGAAGCTCTGAGTCCGGGCACCCAGAGATGTGACTGGAGCAGAAGCTGCCAAGGCCAAAGCCCTGAGCCCAACACCGGGCTGATGCAGCACACTCACTTCTGCATTGCCTCTGCAAGTGCGTCTGATATCCCCACGGAGAGGAAGTCCTGTCCCCAGCCGGGCAGAGAAACAGCTAGGAGGCCCCTACTGGGTTCTCCTGGCTGGGGGGTCCAGCAGGACAGGGAGATCGGATTTCACGGGGCAGGGCTAATTCGATCTAGCCAAAATGGCACAACAAGAACCAATGGCTGTCAGCTGAAGAGTAAAAATTTCGTAACCTTTTAATCATTTTTGAAAATCCTGACTTTCTTTTCCTAATTATTTTTTGGTTTATTTTATTAATGAAAGCAAACTTAAGTAATGTTAAATGAAGGGGTTTTGGTTTGTTACTTTCCTTATTTTTTTCTTAATATATAATAGTTTTTTCTTTCTATGTACTGTTTAAACAATGAAGCTCTTACTCATCTGTTCTTTTCAATATATATTTTATTGCCATTCTTATCTTTGTGAAGGTCCCTTTTTCACCACTCAATCCTGTGTTTATCAGAGAATTGAAAGTAATTAAATTAAACTGTATTAAAACAAAACTCATTTTATGCAACTTCAGTTTCCGCTAAAGTTCTAAGCTATAACCCTGAATGTGCAAGGAGCAGATAAACAATATCCAAGAAAAAGAGCTGGAATTTTTCATCTTATTTTCACCTAGTCCTTACTAAGGAAAGTAGCAAACAATTGCCCTTTGTAAAGAAACACTGCACCCTACTACAGTACAAACTCAAATGAGCACAGCAGGAGGCTATCGTGGCTATCCACATCTGGCCCTGTTTCTTTACAAACTTCCTTTCTGTAATGATGCTCTGGTAATAAGGGGGCAATCAGTCATCAAAGGTAGCTCTTGCCATGGTAGCCAGGTTGCTATCCATTCTCCGCAAGTATGCAAATGAACTGGAGGGACGGGTGCTGAGTGGTGGATCCTCTCTGATGTCACAATGCTACTGCTCAGCCAGCACCAGGTAGCAGCAAATGTGCAGTGTGTATGAGGGGAGGAGGGTTTCCCAGGGCTCCTGTTTCCCCTAATTTCCTAAAGAAGACTATAACCTAACTACATAGAACAGGCATTAATGATGAGGCCACACACATGATAATTAGTCACTGAAATTTGATTCAAGTCTCACATGGCTTTTTTAGAAACAAGGGTTCCAAAAAAGGAGAGACCTTGTAAAACAGAAAATGTTGATGCTCTGATGTATTTGCAGTTGTGTTAAAATTGAATACTGTGACGTTACATGTTGGGCAGCGTTTCTGTACGTGCTTGCATGCTAGGCAGCTCAGTAAGGCAGAACAAACTTGGGACTTAGCACCAGTCAGTCAGCAGGTACCCAGTGAGTTGTGCCTCTCTGTTATAGGCAGTAGCCTATGTTCTCTCCTCTGATTTTTGGGTTCTTATGTGCTATTGTTCTGGTCTTAATAAACAAATTGACAAGATATTGCAAACTTTCAGCAAGAATATTTTATGTTTTCTCTAACTTGTCTGCTTGTGTGCCACAAAACAGAAAAGCCACAGTCTAAAAAAAAAAAATCTGAAGCCAAAAGTCCTTTCGAAAGGAAAAAAGAAAGTTTTCCAGCACAACATTTATTTCAGCTGGGAAATGTTGATTCCTTGTAATTGAGACATTCCTGGGAACACGTCCATCTCAATGAGATGTTGTTTGGTGGGCTTCCCACCAAAATGGAAGAGTGGAAGAGTTCAAAGGTTGTTGTAGGAGAGTCACAGCCTTGCCACCCTCACTGCCGTCCTGCCTTCAGACCTGGGCTTGGAGGGAAGGAGCCACCAACCGTTCTGAAACTACAAGACATTCCCAAATGTGGAGGTGGCCACAGGGGTCAGAAGCCCTGAGCCTGGGCACCCAGAGATGTGGCTGAAGCAGAAGCTGCCAAGGCCAAAGCCCTGATCCCAATGACAGGCTGATGCAGTGCACTTGCTTCTGCACTGCCTCTGGAGGTGCATCTGATATCCCTACGGAGAGCATCCATACAGGGAAGTCCTGTCCCAAATCCAGAAGACAAACAGCTAGGAGGCACCCACTGGGGTGCTCCTGCCTGAGGGGCTCCCAGCAGGACGGGGAGATCGGATTTCATGGGGCAGGGCTAATTCAATCTAGCCAAGAAAGGCACAACAAGAACCAATGGCTGTCAGCTGAAGCCTGAGAAATTCAAATGAAATGTAAGGCACACATTTTTGACAGTGAGAGACACTAGCCACTGGAACAAATTACCTAGGGGAAAGGTGGATTCTCTGTTTCCAGCTATCCTCACATCACAACTTGTTGTCATTCTGGAAAGTGCCTTTAGTGAATTCCTACAAGCAATTGGGCTTAATATGGTGCTAAGTGTGTGAAATTTCATAGCCTGAGAAATAGAGGCCGGATTAGGCCATCAAATTTTTTCTCAACTGACACCTCTGTGAAAAACTCATTGTGGGGTGAGGAACAGACTCTGCTGTTTTACTGGGTAGCCTGCTTGCTCCCCAGAATCAATAATGACCAAGTGGGGAGATCTTGGGGTGCAACTCAAACATCGAACCTGGCTTGCCAGGGGCAGACATCAGGCCTGCAAGGGAAAGGTGAGTGTGGCAGTGACTTCACAAAGGCCTTTGGCAGGAATTCAGCCTATTGGGCAAAGACGATGAGGCGGATGTGACCTCACAGAGCTCCCTTGACAACAGCCAGGCAGGACAGGGATGGGGCAGGGGGAAGCTCCGGAGACCCCTGTAGCCTGGTTGCAGCAAGCCTCCATCTTTGCTGTCTCTCTGTGAGGACCAAGGGGATTGGTGGGGAGGAGATTCTTTGTGAGTTTTTTTCATTTCTGTGTTTAGATTTTGTCGAAAGAAGTCATCACCTGTGTAGAAAGTAAGACAAAATATAGGCTCTGTGTACAAGATAGAGGATTCAAACCTGGGAACCACCAACTCTGAAAAAGACTTGGGGTCATGGGGATAATCAGCTCCCATGAGTTCCCAGTGGCCAAAGGGGCAAATGTGACTCTTGGAGCCATACAAAGAGCAGAATCTCAAGTAGAAATAGAGAGGTTCCATATTTGTGTACTGAGCACTGGTGCAACCACTCCTGGAAAATTGTGTCCACTTCTGGTGTCCACAGTTTGAGACAGATGCTCTCACATTGAACAGGGTTCACAGAAGAGCCACATGAATGATGAAAGGATTAGCAAACACTCCTTGTGCTGACAGAGTACAGGAGCTCATTCAAAGAGAAGGTTAAGCGGTGAGCCTAAGGGAAGAAATATTTACTAATGAGCTCTTCACTTTAGCAGATAAAGGTTAAGAGCAGACAATGGCTGAAAGTTGAAGCCTAGACCAATTCACACTAGAGAGAAAGCGCACATTTTTAACCTCAGGGTTTGGAGCCATTCACCAAGGGTTGTGCTGGATCCTCCACAACTGGCCTTTTTTAAAATAAATCAAGATTGTGTGATTTTCTAAACAATCTGCTTTAATTTCTGTGGGAATTATTTTCAGGGAAATTCAATGGCCGATGTTAAATAGAAAGTCAGACCAGAGT
Source organism: Mauremys reevesii (assembly GCF_016161935.1). Taxonomy (NCBI): domain Eukaryota; kingdom Metazoa; phylum Chordata; order Testudines; family Geoemydidae; genus Mauremys; species Mauremys reevesii. The sequence continues at coordinate 61,799 of NW_024100737.1, forward strand.
GGTTCCTTTCGGCCTTGGAATTTATGAATCTGTGACTCGCATGGTGTTTGAAATTTGTCCTTTGGGCTTCCTCTTCCTCCTTTCCTCTTTTCTCATCTTCTCTTTCCTCTTATTCCATTTCTTCCTGCTGATCTTCTTCCTGGGATCAGATAATGAAAGTCTGCATCATCATGGAAATGCACAAGAGGACTGAATTAAGGGTGCCCAGGGCAACACTTATTTGGACATTTGCTAACAAGAGAACATAAAATTTCGTAATCTTTTAATCGTTTTTGAAAATTTTGACTTTGTATTTCCTAATTATTTTATGGTTTATTTTATTGATGAAAGCAAACGTAAGTAACGTTAAATGAAGGTTTTTTTGGTTTGTTAATTTCTATTTTTTCTTAATATATAATAGTTTTTTCTTTCTATGTACTATTTAAACAATGAAGCTCTTACTCATCTGTTGTTTTCAGTATATATTTTATTGCCATTCTTATCTTTGTGACAGTCCCTTTTTCACCACTCAATGCTGTGTTTATCAGAGAATTGAAAGTAATTAAATTAAACTGTATTAAAACAAAACTCATTTTATGCAACTTCAGTTTCGTGAAAGTTCTAAGCTATTACCCTGAATGTGCAAGGAGCAGATAAACAATATCCAACAAAAGCTGGAATTTTTCATCTTATTTTCACCTAGTCCCTACTAAGGAAAGTAGCAAACAATTGCCCTTTGTAAAGAAACACTGCACCGCACTACAATACAAACCCAAATGAGCACAGCAGGAGGCTATCCCTGCTATCCACATCTGGCCCTGTTTCATTACAAGCTTCCTTTCTGTAATGATGTTCTGGTAATAAGGAGGCAATCAGTTGTCAAAGGTAGCTCATGCCATGGTAGCCAGGTTGCTAGTCATTTTCCCCAAGTATAAGAACATAAGAACGGCCGCACGGCTCAGACCAAAGGTCCATCTAGCCCAGTATCTGTCTACCGACAGTGGCCAATGCCAGGTGTTCCAGAGCCAGAAGAGTACCCTGAAGTGACCTACCACAGGACAGGCCCAACAAAGAAAATAACAGAACGCCACTAGCCGTCACCTTCAGCCCCCAACTAAAACCTCTCCAGCGCATCATCAAGGATCTACAACCTATCCTGAAGGATGATCCTCACTCGCAGACCTTGGGAGACAGGACAGTCCTCGCTACAGACAGCCCCCAACCTGAAGCAAGCACACACCACACAACAACAATAATAACCAAGGAACCTATCCTTGCAACAAAGCCAGTTGCCAACTCAGTCCACATATCTATTCAGGGGACACCATCATAGGACCTAATCACATCAGCCCCACCATCAGGGGCTCCTTCACCTGCACATCTACCAACGTGATATATGCCATCATGTGCCAGCAATGCCCTCTGCCATATACATTGGCCAACCCAGACAGTCTCTACATAAAAGAATAAAAGGACACAAATCAGACGTCAAGAATTATAACATTCAAAACCAGTCGGAGAACACTTCAACCTCCCTAGACGCTTGATTACAGACCCAAAAGTCGCAATTCTTCAACAAAATAACTTTTCCAAAAAAATTTCCCCATGCTAATTTTTCCCCTAGTGTTACTCACACCTTCTTGTCAACTGTTTGCTATCCTGATTATCACTACAAAAAGTTTTTTTTTCTCCTGCTGATAATATCCCACCTTAATTGATTAATCTTGTTAGAGTTGGTATGGCAACCCCCATTTTTTCATGTTCTCTGTATATATATCTTCTTACTGTATTTTCCACTGCATGCATCAGATGAAGTGGGTTTTAGCCCATGAAAGCTTATGCCCAAATAAATGTGTTAGTCTCTAAGGTGACACGAGTACTCTCGTTCTATAAACTACAATAGGGCAGGATTTCATCCCATGATATCAAAATTCATCTTAGTAAAAGTATCAATGAATCAGTTTGCAGGATTTATATCAAGCATCCTAAAGTAGTTTACATATTGCTCTAATTAAGAGATCATCTCTCTGCTGGAGAATGTTATCTTAGGATAATGGTCCCGCTGCCGAAGCATTTATGGAAAAAATGTTGACGTGTGATATTTATTTTCAAAACCTAAGGCTTTGATCCTCTCTCAATGTTCTGTTACGATGACTTTGTTTCTGTTCAAATTATCAGAATATATATCTAATAATTTTCTCAGCTGAATGTTGAAGCAGTAACGTAACAGATGTTTCCCAAACAGTTATTGACCTGAAGCATCGTGATTCGTTTAGAACAACTTATTGTTTGATTCAGCCAGTCAGATCAGTTCAGTTTATCCATAAAAACACATCCAGAGAAAGTTGACAATGGTGATGGAGAGAGGGTGGGTGAGAGGGGCTGAGCTGTTGTCTTAAATACTCTTTATGCATCTGATTAATTAGCACAGATTTAATTTAATATACATCTAGTTTAAAATTGGAAGAACTTTACTACTTACTCTCTACTTTCTCTTCATGTAAATTCAAGCATTGCACTATGCAAACTTGGGACAGCTATAATGTTAAAGAACCTGAATCTCTAAATAGGACTCAGGAGGGCATTCGGATAAAAATCCCAGCACCTTCCCTCTTCTGACATTTGGGGAAGAGGAGTTCTCTGCTTCTCCCAGGCATCGCCCTGATCCCACTCCCTATATTTCATATTTACTGCTGATTGATAGATTTAACCCTCCAGTTGGTTTGGTGGCTTTAGCTGGTTTTGTCAAGCTCTGTTATTGTCTCTAATTCCTTCATCAGCACAGGAAATACAATGAATCAGCCTGGCTGATTCTCCTCTGTGTGTCTTTAAAAATACCGTGAATTTAAAAGACACTATTATTGTTTATTTTTGTTTGCACAGGTTCCATTCTGGGAGCTATGTATACAAGTCATTGTTAAACCTCAGGAACATCTGAGTTCAACGCCTTTAAAATAATGTTTGAACTATAAAGAAAATTAAACAGTGATTTCTTTTGAAATGTCAAGCTATTTTGCCCTTTTTCTAAAAAAAAAATTCTCCGTGTCAACTAAGTCCTTGGATTGTTTGAAAACAAAATGTATTTTTGCATGGTAGAAAATTTTATGTTCAATACCCACATGAGTAACTCGTGGGTGCTGGGAATCCTTGCAAGGGGGACACAAGGAAGCACTCTCCTCCTCAGTATGCAAAATGGGAAAAGATCAATGGCTGGAGTAGCTTCCACTGCTCTAATACCCTATTAAAGTCAATGATTTAGGTACATAACTATAGGCACTCAAGTATGGAAATTTTGGCCTATGTGATTTGACCAGGGCCACAGTGGGAGCCAGTGTCAACGCTAGGATTAGTCCTTTGTTCTCATCCCTGAGCCCACTACATACTATATTGCCTCTTCTATTTGTCTGCCCCTTTTGTGGTCAAACGTCATGCTGGATGCTCAGCAGAAGAACTTGTGATGGTCCTAATGTATCAACGGTAGCCTGAGTGGTGCTGCCCACTCCAGCTGCAAAATGATCTGGGGCCTTCCCAAAAATCAAAGAGCTTCTGGCTGTGCTTTGTCAGTCCTCCAAGGCCAGCCAGGTGACTGTAAATAACTTACAATCATTAGGAAAATTAGTATCAAGATTCCAACTCTAGCAGTCAGACAACATTGGTTCAATTTACAAGAGATTACTTTTTATATTCCTTGGTTCCCCAAATTAGGAAGGGCCTGTGACCACAGGTCCTGCAGGGTACACAGGGCAGGTCTACATCCCTGTTCTCTTTGTGCATAGTCCTGCCTGCTCCCTTTTCAGTTTCAGTTCTGCTACCACAGCACTGATCAGCACATAAGAATAGGAAAGGGCACACACACACCCCCCTCCTGGTGTTGGGAGGGGAACACAGGAATGTTATGTGCTCTTATTCAGCACATAAGAATGTTATGGCACATAGGAATGTTATGGAATAACATAGGAATGCCTTAGGGCACATAGGAAAGGGCACGCTGGTAGCACACGGCCAGGCGGACCAGTGTGCCTCTGCCTCCCAACGGGGCTGCGCACCTGTGTCTGTCTGTCTCCCAGCTCCACCAACGTGGCCTGATAGTTCACGCTTGATCTGGTCACCCTCCTCCGTCCATCCTTCACTCCCTTCCTGCGTCTCTCCATCCTTGTCCTCTGTCCTGTCCTCTGTCTCCATCCGTCCCTGCCCCTCCGTCCCATCCCTGCATCCCCAGCCCTGTCCTCCGTCCTGTCCTGTCTCCATCCGTCCCTGCCCCTCCGTCCCCTCCGTCCCGTCCCTGCACCCCCCCCGCCCGGTCCTCCGTCCTGGCCCGTCGCCATCCGTCCCTGACCCCCCCGTCCCCTCCGTCCCGTCCCTGCATCCCCCCAGCCCTGTCCTCCGTCCCGTCCTGTCTCCATCCGTCCCTGTCCCTCCGTCCCCTCCGTCCCGTCCCTGCATCCGCCGCCGCCTCCTCCAGCACAGGTGCGCGAGGCGCTGGGTCGCTGACCGCGAGCGGGGCGGGGGAGGAGCCGCCCCCGCGTCGCGGACTCCTCCTCGCTGACGTCATTGCCGCGCGCTGCCAGCCAGCTGCTTTGTTTGCGTCACGGCCCATCCTTACCCCTCCCTGCCCCACGTGCCGAGAACGTTTGTTTTGGTGGTTGCCGCGGTGACAGTGGGCGGAGCCCGGGTGACCACGCTGGTTGGGCGGGGGCAGAGGGCGGTGACGTCACAAGTGGGGCGGCGGTCGCGCGGCGTGACAGTTCCCAACGGACAGTGTCAGCGCTCTGGGCGCGAGCCCGCCCGCGAGGACACCCCTCCACCCCGCGCACCAGCTCGCAGCAGCAGCGGCTCCCGGCAGCGGCGCGAGCAGGGAATCCCCGGGAGCCGTCTCGCGCCGCCCTCCTGCTGCTGCTGCTGCTGCTGCCCGGCGGCGGGACCGCGGCTGGCCCCGCCCCTGCTCCGGAGGCCCGTCCGAGCTGTAATTAAAGGGTTTTTGTCTTGCAACTTTTTCATATTTTTGGTGCAACGTTTTACCCCCTTTGAGCCTCTCCCAGCTGGACTCTCCGCCGGGCTCCCAGCCCGAGCAGCCCCTGACACTTCCATGGGGTGGGGGTGTCCCCGCCCCGTGGCACTTGATGGGTCTCGGTGGCACAGCAGCGTGGATCCGGGTCCGGAGCAGCGGCGGCGTTACAGGGCTGTCTGGTTCTCTCCCCGTGCTGTCTGCAGGCAGCCACCCGGCCAATTGACACGGCTCTCAGCGGCACGCTGCTGCCCTCCTCGCGATCCTCGCGGCGGGCAGGGAGAAAGCCCTGAGGCAGGCAGGTGTCAGCAATGCGAGTATCCTCCCCACCCTGCACAGCCTGCCCGGTGCTCCGCGGTGCCCGGTGCTGGATCGCAGCGCAGGAGCTGCCCGGCCCCACCTGGCGAAAGGGACCGGGCTGAGCTGGGCTGCAAATGAACGGGAGGGACGGGTGCTGAGTGGTGGATCCTCTCTGATGTCACAATGCTACTGCTCAGCCAGCACCAGGTAGCAGCAAATGTGCAGTGTGTATGAGGGGAACAGGGTTTCCCAGGGCTCCTGTTTCCCAAATTTCCTAAAGAAGACAATAACCTAACTACATAGAACACGCATTAATGATGATGCCACACACATGATAATTAGTCACTGAAATTTGATTCAAGTCTCGCATGGCTTTTTAGAAACAAGGGTTCCAAAAAGGAGAGACCTTGTACAACAGAAAATGTTAAGAACATAAGAAAGGCCGCACTGGTCAGACCAAAGGTCCATCTAGCCCAGTATCTGTCTACCGACAGTGGCCAATGCCACTGAGGGAGTGAACCTAACAGGCAATGATCAAGTGATCTCTCTCCTGCCATCCATCTCCATCCTCTGACGAACAGAGGCTAGGGACACCATTCTTACCCATCCTGGCTAATAGCCATTTATGGACTTAGCCACCATGAATTTATCCAGTCCCCTTTAAACATTGTTATAGTCCTAGCCTTCACAACCACCTCAGGTAAGGAGTTCCACAAGTTGACTGTACACTGCGTGAAGAAGAACTTCCTTTTATTTGTTTTAAACCTGCTGCCTATTAATTTCATTTGGTGACCCCCTAGTTCTTGTATTATGGGAATAAGTAAATAACTTTTCCTTATCCACTTTCTCAACATCACTCATGATTTTATATAACTCTATCATGTCCCCTTAGTCTTCTCTTTTCCAAACTGAAGAGTCCTAGCCTCTTTAATCTTTCCTCATATGGGACCCTCTCTAAACCCCTAATCATTTTAGTTGCTCTTTCTGAACCTTTCTAGTGCTAGAATATCTTTTTGAGGTGAGGAGACCACATAAGTACACAGTAATCGAGGTGTGGGCGTACCATGGATTTATATAAGGGCAATAATATATTCTCAGTCTTATTCTCTATCCCCTTTTAATGATTCCTAACATCCTGTTTGCTTTTTTGACCGCCTCTGCACACTGCGTGACATCTTCAGAGAACTATCCACGATAACTCCAAGATCTTTTCCTGACTCGTTGTAGCTAAATTAGCCCCCATCATGTTGTATGTATAGTTGGGGTTATTTTTTCCAATGTGCATTACTTTACATTTATCCACATTATATTTCATTTGCCATTTTGTTGCCCAATCACTTAGTTTTGTGAGAGCTTTTGAAGTTCTTCACAATCTGCTTTGGTCTTAACTATCTTGAGTAGTTTAGTATCATCTGCAAACTTTGCCACCTCACTGTTTACCCCTTTCTCCAGATCATTTATGAATAAATTGAATAGGATTGGTCCTAGGACTGACCCTTGGGGAACACCACTAGTTACCCTCTCCATTCTGAGAATTGACCATTAATTCCTACCCTTTGTTCCCTGTCCTTTAACCAGGAGGGATAGCTCCGTGGTTTGAGCATTGGCCTGCTAAACTCAGGGTTGTGAGCTCAATCCTTGAGGAGGCCACTTAGGAATCTAGGGCAAAAATTGGTCCTGCTAGTGAAGGCAGGGGGCTGGACTTGATGACCTTTCAAGGTCCCTTCCAGTTCTAGGAGATTGGTATATCTCCAATTATTACCTAGCTCTCAATCCATGAAAGGACCTTTCCTTTATCCCATGACAGCTTAATTTACATAAGAGCCTTTGGTGAGGGACCTTGTCAAAGTCTTTCTGGAAATATAAGTACACTATGTCAACCTGATCACACTTGTCCACATTTGTTGACCCCTTCAAAGAACTCTAATAGATTAGTAAGACACGATTTCCCTTTACAGAAACCATGTTGACTATTGCTCAAGAGTTTATGTTTTTCTATGTGTCTGACAATTTTATTCCATTGATGCTCTGGTGTATTTGCAGTTGTGTTAAAATTGAATACTGTGACTTTACATGTTGGGAAGGGTTTCTGTAAGTGCTTGCATGCTAGGCAGCTCAGTAAGGCAGAACAAAATTGGGACTTAGCAGCAGTCAATCAGCAGGTACCCAGTGAGTTGTGCCTCTCTGTTATAGACAGTAGCCTATGTTCTCTCCTCTGATTTGGGGGTTCCTATGTACTGTTGTTCTGGTCTTAATAAACAAATTGACAAGATATTGCAAACTTTCAGCAACAGTATTTTATATTTTCTCTAACTTGTCTGCTTGTGTGCCACAAAACATAAAAGCCACAGTCTAAAAATAAAATAAAATTTGAAGCCAAAAGTCCTTTCTAAAGAAAAAAAGAAGAAAGTTTTCCAGCAGAACATTTATTTCAGCTGGGAAATGTTGATTCTTTGTAATTGAGACATTCCTGGGAACACGTCCATCTCATCGAGATGTTTGGTGGGCTTTGCCACCAAAATGGAAGAGAAATACTTGAAAATGATACTTGAAATGGTGATGTGAGTTGATAAAATTGGCTGTTGGGAGACAAGCAAGTGATTTAAGGAAGAAGTGAGAAGTTAACTCTGTAGTTGCTAGAGGGAACAGCAGTTGAACTTTGTAAAATGCTAAAGAGGAAAGTTCTTGGTGTCTTTGAAATGTTTGTAAATAAATCCAGGCAAGAAATTATTTGATTGCAATTATTTGGCTATGAACAATGTAGTCGAATTAGCTAAAGAAATGTATATAGTGCTATGTAATTAAAACCCTATTAGGCTCTAAGGCCACTATAAGTAGTGATATTTTCTTTCAGTGTTTGAAAGCAGGAGTTAAAAGTAAAAGCAATCAAAATTCTGGTAAAGTTAATTATGTCCCTTTAAGGTAAGAATCTTTAAGCTGTGAATAGCTTTGGATCCAGAAGCAAGCCAGAAAGCATCTCCATTAATGCAAATTAGCTAACTGATAAGGTAGAAGCCACTGAAACCTGGGCTGCCTATGAAACATATACAAGAAAATACAGGGTAATTCCCCTCTTTTGCCTGAAATCAACAAGGGTATTTGTATCTTTTAAGCAATGACTGACTGCCCAGAAGGGTAGACCTCTGTTTTTTTTGTCTTTCAGATAATCAGAGAAAACTGCTGCCAGCTGAACAGCATTCAACGTACCATGCATTTACTGGCACAATAGGAATTATGTTCTGTGTTCTATGTCCTGTCTTGTGGGGTTTGTCTCGTGGCCAGAATTGCTGTGTTTAATATTTTCATCAAATAGTCTAGTTTAAAATCAAACAGGAGGGTTAAATAAAAAAAAAGCAGATACTTGTTTTATTCAACTTGGAATACAAATTCATTCATTCATTCATGCCCGTCACCCCAACCGGGGTATGGGCCGCCAACAACAGATCTCCATAGTCTTCTATCCTGGGCCATTCGCTCTAGCTGGTTCCAGGTATAGCCCATTTTTTTGCTATCAACCTGAAGGTCGCATCGCCAGGTATTTCTTGGGCGGCCTCTTTTCCGCTTGCCTTGGGGGTTCCACTGCAGTGCCTGTCTGGTGATGTTGGTTGGCTGCTTGCGTAGTGTATGTCCTATCCAGCCCCACCTTCTCCTTCTAATTTCTTCCTCTGCTGGGAGTTGATGGGTCCTCTCCAAGAGGTGGATGTTACTGATGGGGTCTGGCCAGCGGATCTGGAGAATCCTTCTGAGGCAGCTATTAATGAAGGTCTGGATCTTCCTGGTGGTTGTTTTGGTTGTCCTCCAGGTTTCAGCTCCATACAGTAAGACTGATTTCACGTTGGAGTTGAACAGTCGAATCTTTATTGCCAAAGACAGCTCTCTGGAGCTCCAGATGTTCTTGAGCTGTAAGAAGGCTGCTCTTGCCTTACCAATCCTTACTTTGATGTCTGCGTCTGTGCCACCCTGCTGGTCGATGATGCTACCTAGGTAGGTGAAGGACTGTACTTCTTCCAGGGGGCTTCCATTCAGTGTGACTGGGTCGTTGCTGATGGAATTGATCCTAAGGATCTTGGTCTTGTCCTTGTGGATGTTGAGGCCAACCTGTGATGACGTGGCTGCCACTACGCTGGTCTTCTCTTGCATCTGCTGTTTACTGTGCGAAAGGAGTGCAAGGTCGTCGGCACAGTCCAGGTCATCAAGCTGGGTCCACAATGACCATTGATTCCATTCCTACGCTTGTAAGTGGATGTCTTCATAATCCAATCGATGACGAGAAGAAAGAGAAGTGGTGACAACAAGCATCCTTGTCTGACTCCGGTTTGCACCTGGAAGCTGTTTGTGAGCTGCCCTCCATGGATCACTCTACAGTGTATGCCGTCGTATGAATTCTTGATCAGGTTGACCACCTTGCTGGGATGCCATAGTGCCGAAGGAGCTTCCAGAGGGTCTCTCGATCCACGCTATCGAATGCTTTCTCATAGTCAACAAAGTTGATGTACAACGAGGAGTTCCACCCATAGACTGCTCGACTATGATGCGGAGCGTTGCTATCTGGTCCGTGCATGATCTGTTCTTCCGAAACCTGCCTGTTCATCTCGTAGCTGTGGATCGACGGCATCCTTCATTCTCTCTAAGAGGACTCGGTTGAAGACCTTCCTGGCACCGACAGGAGTGTGATTCCTCTATAGTTGGCACAGTTGCTGAGGTCTCCTTTCTTGGGGATTTTGATGAGATATCCTCTTTCCAGTCAGCCGGAATCACTTCTTCTTCCCATATTTTCTCAAAGAGGGGTACAGCATTTCCACTGAGGCATCCAGGTCTGCTTTCAGGGCCTCTGCTGGGATATCGCCAGGTCCAGCCGCCTTCCTGTTCTTCATCATGGTGATGGCTTTTCTGATCTCGTCTCTGGTTGGTTTATCGCAATTGATTGGGAGGTCCTCGTTGGCTGGGTCGATGTCTGGTGGATTTGGTGGTGCTGGTCTGTTCAGGAGTTCTCAAAGTGCTCCGCCCATCTGTTCATCTGTAGTTCTATTCCTGTTATAGACTTTCCTGCTTGTCTTTAACGGACGTTCTGGCTTGCTGAACTTTCCAGACAGTCGCTTGGTAGTATCGCATAGCTGTTTCATGTTACCGCTGTATGCTGCCTGCTCTGCTTCTGCTGCCAGTCCATCCACATAATCTCTCTTGTCCTTCCTAATATTCCTCTTCACTGCTCTGTGGGCTTCAGCATACTCTTTTTGAGTTTTGGCCTTTGCTGCTCTAGTCCTGCTGTTGTTGACTGCTGCCTTCTTCTTCTTTCTGTCTTCTATCTTTGTCAAGGACTCTGCTGTGATCCACTCTTTCTGCTGGTGTTTCTTAATTCCAAGCACTTCCTGGCATGCTGACCTAAGTGTGTCTCTCACTTTCTGCCATCTGTTGAGTACACTGTCTTCCTCTTCCTCAGACCGATCCTGTAGTACTGAAAACTTATTCTTCAGCGCCAATCCAAAATCTTCCTTGGTCTTATGGTCCTTCAGAAGGTTGACGTTGTACTTCGCTCTTCTGTCTGACGCGTCTATCCAGTTCTTCTTCAGCTTCAGCTGCAATCTGGCCACCACTAAGTGATGGTCGGACGCCACGGCTGCTCCGCGTCTAACTCTCTCGTCCTGCAAGGATCTTCTGAACTTCTTGCTAATGCAGACATGGTCGATCTGGTTTTCTGTCATGCCTGCTGGCGATACCCAGGTACTCTTGTGGATCCACTTGTGAGGAAAGATGCTGCCTCCTATGACCAGATTGTTAAGTGCACACAGATCCACAAATCTCTCTCCATTCTCACTCATCTCTCCCAGAGCATGGGTCCCCATGACTTGTTCGTATCCGGTGTTATCAGGTCCAATTTTGGCATTAAAGTCTCCCATAAGGATGGTAATGTCTTTGTCTGGGAGAGTCTCTAATATTTTCTGGAGTCTGTTGTAAAAGTAGTCTTTGTCCTCCTCTTCACTGTCATTGGTTGGAGCGTAGCACTGAACAACATTCATCTTAATCCTCTTCATTTTAGTTCTGAAGGATGCTGTGATGATCCTGGGACCATGTGCCTCCCAACCAATCAGTGCTCTCTGTGCCTGCTTGGACAACATGAAGCCTACTCCCTGTGTGTGGTGTGCGCCGCTCTCTTCATGTCCTGAATACAGCAACAGCTCTCCTGTCAACAGTCGACACTGTCCAGCATGCGACCAACTAGTCTCGCTAATGCCTAGTAGGGTCAGGTTGTTGCTCCTCATCTCTGCTGCAACCTGCGCCGTCTTTCCTGACTCGTACATGGTCCTCACATTCCATGTGCCGATGGTAATCCTCCTGGCTGCAAGAAGGGTGATCGGCTTAGTGGCTTCCTCGCGCTTTCACCACCCAGCGCCATGCATCTTCGAGTTGAAGACCCTTCTTTTTCCAGGCTAAAAGTCTCTGTTAACTCTATTGTTGGCGTTTCTGTAGCAAGCTGATTTTTACAGGGTGGAGTTGCTAGCCCCACGCCCAACCCTCCTCCTTTACCCTGACTTGGGACAGGCAAACTCTCTGGTGGAGTTTTGGAATACAAAGTGTTTGGATAAATCAGGAGAACGTGATATACTAAAGTCTAATACATTTACTTAAGTAAGAAAAAGAAACTTCATTGGCCAGATCTTTTAACTGGAAAAATTCTTGTTAAAATTTGCATACCAACAGTCGTTGGAAGCAAGGACATGAAAAGTTAACCCACTCCCCATATTGCACATGGGATCCTTCTGGCTACCTCAGATTTCTAGCCAGAGGGCTGGGGAGGGTGGGAAGCCATTGGACACAAGAGGTTGTACTGAGTGGACTCTCAAAGTGGGTGTGCTTGTCCTGGCTTGTTGCTCCAAAGCTCTGTAATAAAGTTATTTTACTGAAGGGTATATGTGGCATACATTGAATAATAAGACTAATGTACTGTATAGTGGCAATGTTTATGTGTTCATTGTTGGGAAAAGGTGTATGAGTGAAGAGTGGAAGTTTCCTTTGTAGGTTAAAAGAAGCCAAGAAGGGAGAAGGAAAAAGAACAGAACGAATTAACTGGGGGAAAAAAATAGCTAGTATGCTCAGTCTAAAGATAAGACATTGGCCCCATTCAAGGACACTGCTCGCAGCTAAGACTTAGCTGAAAACCAAGAAAAGGTGGGGCTTGAATGTGCCCAAGCAGCTATGAGATCTGCAAAACACTGCCAGGCATCAATGAAATGAGTTAGGTTTCTTTCTCACAAGTAAAGAAGCGCTGCCCAAAGACCCTAGCAGCCCTGCCACTCCTTGGAACCAGGAGCCTGGATCTATGTAAAGGTCCATCAGCGAAAGACTGCTCTGGCTCCACACTGAAAGGCCCTTTCTGAGTCCTGTTAACCACCAACACTTCCATGAAGTGCCAAGGACTACCTGCCTGGACCCATGATTCTCACTGCAAAAAGACCCCTCCACCTTGGGAGGATTCTCCTACTGATGATTGGCCTATTTCTCCTTCTAGCTTTGCTGTGCCTTCTGGACAGCAGGGAAAAAGGACAAGGTGAAGTGCTAGTAACCTCCCTTGTCCACTGACAGACCTACTGTGCCTTTGGATTTTTCTTCAAGAAGCAAAACCATGACAGGGTGATGTGCTGGTAACCTCTCCCTGTAGGATGCCCTACCACGATTGTTTCGGGGATTTAGAAGGGACACTTGCTCCACCGAAATTGCCAAAGTCCAGGAATTCCTGACTAGAAAGGACATTAAGAACTCAGCCTGGTGGAGAAACAAAGAATTATACACTAGCAGGAAGAAATTTGTGGGACCCATGCTTGGGAATGTGGTATTGATTGGATGTTGGGGTTTATTTTACAGGCTGTGCCCTGTGTTTTGGATAAATCCTTCAGCATGTATTGCCCTCCCTAATTGGATTTTAAATGACAAGTACCAAAGGCACCTTGTTGCCACTGCCCCTGCCATGTCCTCCATTACACTGTTACCCCTGTAATATATCCTGTCTGTTACAGCTCCATTTTGTTTCTTAAAGCTGTCCCCTTACTCCATTTTGTTCTTGTTCTCCTCTATGGCCGCCCCTCCCTGGCTGTTAAGTTGTTTACCAGGGCCTCTGCCCTTCTCAAAGGGAGGGCCCCTTAAGTTGTCTAACCAGAGCCATTGCCCTTCTCAAAGGGATGGCCACTTATGCTAAGTGGGACCACTGCCCTGTTCAAAGGGTTAGTCCTGGTATCACCTTGTTAAAACCTGGGCTTGGTGTAGGTGGCCACTGTCCAGAGCTGCAAGACCTATTGTGTTTTTAGGATCCTGGGCATGAGTCATACCTCTGGGCTCAGGGCTAGTCCAAACATGCCTCTGTGGCTGCCTGCAGTTTTTTCTCTGCCTCCCTCCTCCCTGTAAGAGGGGGAGCCAATCAGAGTAACTGGCGGGAAGCTGCCAGGGTTTGCCTTTAAAAACAGACATTTTTTGAACAGACTTCAGAAAGGTTCTTGCATTGCTGCCTGGTCTGATCAACCAGGGGTTCTGGGGGTCCTTTCTCTGCTCTCGTTTTATTTTTGAGCGTATCCCCGTTTTTAAACCCCCCCCCCACGAAGAACAAATTGCTGCCTGAGAGATCTCCTGATTATCAAGACTGTACCGAGCCTTCTGATGTGCTTGCTGTTTCTGCCTCTGCTGCTGCCTTGGGGGATGGTAAGAATCCCTCTGTGAGACTTTCTATACTTTTATTTTATTATTTTAGCTGCTGGCTCTGTCTCTCAGCACACAGACTCAAGCTAACCCTTGGGCTGTGTCCTAACACCTCTCTTACAACCAACCCCTGCATCCTGGCTGCTGGCTCTGTCTCTCAGCACACAGACTCAAGCTAAACCTTGGTCTGTGTTTTAAAACCTCTCTCTTAAACCCCGTGGCACTCTGCCACTGAAAATAAGTTTGTGCTGCTGCTAAGTTCTGCTCCTGTGGGCTTTGCCTTGGACTGTTTTCAGCTGTATCCACTGCTGCAGTCACTGCCCCCTCTTGGAGCTGTGTCCTGACACACACCACTCAGCCCTCTGGAACTATCCTTAGCATAAGGTGCACCCATTAAGTTAAGTTTAGCATTATACTTTGTGTTAGGCTTAGAGAATTGTTGCATTGTGTTTTAATTTGTGTAGTCTTGGTTAAGTTAGCTCATAGATAAGATTTTGCTGTGTTCTGTATAATTGTAATTGTCTGTCTTCCCACTGCAAACATCCCCCCCGCCCAGCTTCTCTGTGTCTTTTTACCTTGTTACACTCTCTCTGCTGCTTAAGCTTGCAGCCTGTTTGTTCTGTCTCACTAAGTTTAAATCTCTAGCATAAAACCCCATTGGTTACTTTCTTCCTCTCTGATACCCTCACATTCTACATTTACACCACTGTGACACATTTTTACATGAAATTGTTTGTTATTAAACACATTTTACCCATAACTGTTAGTTGGTTATATGCTGCTGTGACAAAACTTTTAACAGAGAAATCGCTAGCTACCTGTTACATTTATACCTCAGTGTTAACTGATTACCCACTGTATTGTATCCTACTGTGTTGTACCCCACTATTGAAACCCCTTACTGTTCACCAAAAGAAACCCTCCCCAATTGTCTACCTTAACAACCCCATACCCCTCACTGCTGGGATAAGGAACAATTGAGGCCGTCACTGAAGTGAAGGAGGGAGATGATTTTCTGACAGGGAGGGACGGCACCTCTCAAAGGTGTTTGGCAGGCAGCCTCCTTCCCAGGTCTGTCCCAACAACACCCAGTTGAAAAGGGACCCTCCCCAGCACTCCTCAGCCCGATGAAAAGGAGCGAGTGAGTGAGCGTGGGGGAGAGCGAGCGACGGAGGGAGATGGATTGAGCGGGCCGACCTCTGCGAAGGGGCGGGATGAGGGTGTTCAGTTTTGTTGGGTCAGAAAGTTGGCAACCCCAGATCCAGGGAAAACAACTCAAACACCCAATGAGTCTGGCCAGGGGCAGGACATCAGCTTTGAGGGGAGGGGTGGGTGTGGCAGTGACATCACAAAGGCCTTTTGCAGGACCGCGGCCTATTGGGCAAAGGTGGTGGGGAGGGGGTGACCTCAGAGAGAGAGAGACCCCGACATCAGCCGGGCAGGACAGAGGTGCAGGGCCAGGTCTGTCTCTGAGAGCCCCCGGCTCTGCTGCCGCAAGTCTCCTTCGGGAGGTCTCTCCTCGAGGGCTGAGAGAGAATTCAGATTCATGGATGTGAGCATGAGGAGGAAACACTGGAGTTTTCTCCTTTCCTACCATGGATTGTGCTGAAAAAAAACTTCCCTTTGAGAAGGTAAGAGGCTCAGAGACGTTTGGAACCTGTTCAGTCTGATCCACCTGGCGCAGGCAGCATTCTAGGCACAGACAGCGCTGGCTTCAGGTGGCAGAATTTGATTTCCTCCCTAGGTTTTGATGGTTGGAATCCCTGGGGACATTGGGGTTTGTCCTTTTTGGTTTCTCTTTTCCTCTTTCCTCCCTCCTTTCCCCTCTTCTCTTGCTTCTTTTTTCCCTTTTCCCAGCTTCCTCCTCTACCGAAGAGGGATGTGTGTGGAGGCGGCAGGAGGGGTATTGCTCTCATTGCAGCGGTCCTCACCAAGAGGTGGGGCTGGATCTGAGAGTGATCCCCTGTGATGGTGACCTGGGCCGTCCTTTGGGACATCTGGTGAGACCTCAGCCTCCTGCCCTCAGAGTCTCAGTGGTGATTGGCCGAGCAGGGGGCTATTGAGAGTGAGGAGACTCAGGTCCTTTTGGTCTTTTTTCAAATCAGGCAAAGAAGTCACAGCCGATCCAATGTACGGGATTAATCTTGCTGCTTCTCTCCATTAATTGTCTCTTAGCAGGTGATGATTTCCTCTAATGTTCTAGGTCTTCTAAAATACTTGCTGAATAATTCCACTGAACCACTGTTGGTCTGTAGCTCACTTGAGAGCACTTTCTTCTGATGAGTCAATGTATGAAATTCAAGATCTGAGAGAGAGTTTGAATGTCAGGAGCAGTGTTTCCTCTAATTTGCTATGTCCATGTGCGGAATGAATTTTGCTGAGTGCACCAATACGGAGGTGAGGTGTGACACCTCACCTGTCTATTGGTGCTCATTCCAAACTTCATTCTGCAGATGGATCGTGTGTGGCGGGGTGAGGCTGAAGGCTTAGGAGAGTGGAGGGGTCTGAGGTAGAGCAGAGGGTGGGGTGAAAGGGCTCTGTCTGGGGGAGCAGTGTGTGTGGGGTTGGGGATGAGAGGCTGAGAGCTGGAGTAAAGGGTTGGGGTGCAGGGGTGTGAGGGCTCCGGCTAGGGATGCGGGCTCTGGGTTGGGGCTGGGAATGAGGGGTTTGGGAAGTTATGCTTCAGTTTTCCCCTTCTAAACTTAAGTCCTGTCTAACCTACAGGACGCTATGGGAATAAGACACCATGCTTTGTGGTGACATGACAAGAGCAGAGGGTGTGAGAACTACAGCAACAGAGATGGGAGGGGGGTTAGAGTCAGATTGTTTCAAATGCTGCATCCGTCGACTGACATTTAACAGCAACGCTTAGCTAACACAAAGGAGAAAGGAATTCTCTGCAAAGATTCAACCTGCCCCTTTGGACAACTCCACCCTTCCTGACTGGAGTGTGCTCACAACACCCTCCAACACACACACACACACAAGCTCACAGCTGGGCACCCAGCACAAAGCAAGGGAGGGGGTTGCTTGGCTTACACTGGGCTACAATTTTTCAGAGGTCGTCTGCTTCAGAGATCAAATGTGCTATTTAGAATGTATTTTGATGTGCTCAATTCAAATATGACAAAACAACTGATTGGCTTCTGTTTCTAAGATATTTAAGTTTTTACATTTTATGTCTATGTATATTGTGTAGATAGCAGAGTTTTAATCATCAATTTTAAACCTATGTCTTTTTTGTGTTTATGGTCGCTTTACATGATAGTATTTCACCTCTCCTGTTTATGTAACAATTTAAAAATCAGCAAAAGGGTTATCTAGCTAAAATGTATTATGAAACAAAAGGCAAATACTATTCTGTACATAGTTTAGTCCTATTCAGTCTCTACTCGGCACTTCTTGGCTTGTCTCTTGTATTCATTAAATGGAGCATCTCCTGTCACTGTCCAGCAATAGTCTGCCAGCATTGATGGGCTCCAATTGACCTGATAGCGGTTCTCCATTGTTGCAATGTCCTGGTGAAATCGCTCACTGTGCTCGTCACCACTGCTCCGCAGTTCGGTGGAAAAATCTAGATGAGAGTGCAAAAAATGTCTCTTTAGTGACATGTTGCAACCAAGGCTTTTGTAAGCCTTGAGGAGGTTTTCCACCAACAACCTGTAGTTGTCTGCCTTGTTGTTTCCGAGAAAATGTATTGCCACTAAGTGGAAGGCTTTTCATGCCGTCTTTTCCTTGCCACGCAGTGCATGGTCAAATGCATCATCTCGAAGTTCATGAATCTGAGGACCAACAAAGTCACCTTCCTTTATCTTAGCTTCACTTAACCTTGGGAATTTTCCACGGAGGTACTTGAAAGCTGCTTGTGTTTTGTCAATGGCTTTGACAAAGTTCTTCATCAGCCCCAGCTTTATGTGTAAGGGTGTTAACAAAATCTTCCTTGATTCAACAAGTGGTGCATGCTGAACACTGTTCCTCCCAGGCTCCAATGACTGTCGGAGTGGCTAACCTTTCTTGATGTAGTGGGAATCTGTTGCACGACTATCCCATTCGCAGAGAAAACAGCAGTACTTTGTGTATCCAGTCTGCAGACCAAGCAAGAGAGCAAGAACCTTCAAATCGCCACAAAGCTGCTTTATGCACCTCAAAAGTTGTTTCATGTTGTCCTAGGTTTCCTTCATATGGACTGCATGACGTTGTGGATTTGTTTGCAAAAAATTGCCATTATACAATAAAACAGCTTTAAGGCTCGTCTTCGATGAATCAATGAACAGTCTCCACTCATGTGCATTGTGAATGATGTTGAGGGCTGCCATCACACCATCAATGTTGTTACACGATACAAGATGGCCTTCCGTGAAGAAGATGGGACTAGAGCCTTTGACGGTCACGGAGCATGGAAACCCTAACATCACCTGCCAGGAGAGTCCACTGCTGTAGTGTGGAGCCCAACAGCTCTGCTTTACTCTTGGGTAGTTCCGAATCCCTGACAAGGTCATTCCCTTCACCTTGTGTTTTGAGGTGTGGTTCAGAGGAGAAGGATGGGAGAAAATGTGGGTCCTGTGACATTGATGGTTCAGGACCAGAAGTTTCGTCCTCTTCCTCTTCCTCGTCTGACTCAAGTGAGAATGATTCTGGTGCATCAGGAAGTGTCAGTCCTTCTCCGTGGGGTACTGGGCATAGAGCTGATGGAATGTTTGGATAATGCAGCATCCACGTTTTCTTCTTTGTCACTCCTTTCCCAACTGGAGGCACCATGTAGAAGTAACATTTGCTGGTATGATCTGTTGGCTCTCTCCACATCATTGGCACTGCAAAAGGCATAGATTTCCTTTTCCTGTTCAACCACTGGCGAAGATTTGTTGCACAAGTGTTGCAGCATAAGTGTGGGGCCCACCTCTTGTCCTGATCTCCAATTTTGCAGCCAAAAGAAAAGTGATAGGCTTTCTTAACCATAGTGGTTCTACTGCACTTTTGTGATGCAAAAGTCACTTCACCACAAACATAGCAGAAGTTATCTGCACTGTTCACACAAGTACGAGGCATCTCTGCTCACTTTGGCTAAAAAGAAAAGGGTCCCTTTGCAAAATCAAACACTGACAAATAAGACAGCACGACACTGTATGATTTCTAGAGCTGATAAAGGGCAATTGGTTCAGCTTCATTATGATTGCATCATCCATGACTTCTAGGAATAACATGATGCAATTCATATCATGTATGATGCAATACCAGCATCAGATTGTATCCTTCATTGTTTTGCCTAAAAAGCAAGTACTGTCCAAACCCATTCATAGATTTATTCATAGGTCCAGTCAAAGATGGATTTCAGTCATTACTGGTTTAAACTGAGGTCCCGTCCCTTTATAACTCACTTCTCCTCCGCTATTCCCAAGTCAAGGATCATAAATACTGACCCAATAGCATATCTTGAAAACTAGAGCCAATCAAGAATTTTAAGAATCATTTTCGTTCTCAGTGACCCAGAATTAGTAAAGTTGGACTCCATTTATTTCAGAAGCATTTTGGCTGTAGAGCAGTGTAACAAGCCTCTCCTAGCTGCCTCCTGGTGGGGGGAGGCTGGGGAGCTGTGGGGACCTGTTTGAGAGGGTCACTAGTAGCAGCGTAGCACAGGAGGTGTCCTATCGGGTTGAGTCATTGCAGATGATGATGTAGTGCAGCAGACCCCGTTTTGCCAACCTTGCATTAGGCAGCTTTCCATGTTAAGCGAACTCCCAGTGCCCACAGGTGCAGCAGCCGGCGATTTGTCCTGTGGCTGCCAGGTGGCGCTGCAGCCTCGCACTTTCCCGTTCCCCGGTATGGGAAGGTTTGATAAGGTGAGCTGGCTCCACCCGGCCCCGGGAGATGCCAGTGGGGTCTGCTGTGTAAGGGCTGAAAGTCAATTTGACTGGCATTTTATGATCTTTCAATCATGAAGGGGAGCAACTGCTTACCCTGACTGAAGCATCTTATCTCGTTTCCAAATTAAGTGTCTCCTCTTGTGTGCGAAGAGACAGTTTAAGGACGCCACAAACGGGAGATGCTTTTGGTGTGGAAACAAAATATTTTTGCAAAGATTTTTCATCCAAATTGATTTAGGATTAATGGGGTCAAATTCCATGCTGTGCCCTGTGGCTTTAAGGCATTGGAGAACTGCTGAAGAGGTTAAAGGCCGCAGAGCTGGGTAGCTGGGTGTGGGGCCTCCAAAGTTATTGTGCTCTGGTGAGACTGAGCAGTTGTGGGATTGTGCAAGCTGTGGTGTTTACATGCACATAGAAAATGTAATGAAACTCCATTTTTAAAACCACTCATGTCTGGGAATGGAAGAGAAGCTCTTTGAAATAAGTGTCCCTTCATACTCTTCAAGATCACTGGCTCCAACACTCAGCTGCCTCAGGGAACTCAGTGGTGGTGCATTTGATGGCAGATCAAGAGGTTTCTGGTTCAAGTCCAGCTGCTCTCTTACATGTCCTCTTTTTAAGTGATCTATATTTTCATATCCATCTCCTGTATGTTCAGGAGTTCCGCTGAATGGGGAGGTGAAATTAATTTCACCATTCAACATTTTCCTGTTAAAATGTACAAACACTGAGCAAAGCTGTCCATCAGCTGAAATCTGTTCCAGTCCTCTGAGGCGCTAGTTTGTTTTTATTCTTGAAACAAAGATAGAGTACGACTGTAGATTTGCAGGACCTTGTTCTCCACGAGTGATGATGTGCAGAAGAAGAAGAACCAGTGGCTATCAAGTGGACACTAGGAGTTTAGACTTGCCTTCCAAGGAGTAATGGGGACAAAAGCCATATCTGGCTTCAAGAATAAGCTTAATGCGTTTATGGAGGGGATGGTATGATGGGATAGGCTAATTTTGGCAATGAATTTGGCAATTGATCTTTGATTCTCAGCAGGTAAGTATGCCCAGTGGTCTGGATGGGATGTTAGATGGGTGGGGATGTGAGTTCCTGCAGAGAATTCTCTCGTGGGTGCTGGCTGGTGAGTCTTGCCCACATGCTCAGGGTTTAAGTGATCAGCATCTTTGGGGTCAGGAAGGAATTTTCCTCCAGGGCAGATTGGCAGAGGCCCTGGAGGTTTCTCGCCTTCCTCTGCAGCATGGGGCACTGGTCACTTGCTGGAGGATTCTCTGCAGCTTGAGGTCTTCGAAGCACAATTTGAGGAGTTCAGTAAGTGAGACATAGGTTAGGGTATTGATCTATAAGTGGATGGGTGAGTTTGTGTGGCCTGCATTGTGAAGGAGGTGGGACTAGATGATCATTATGGTCCCTTCTGACCTTAGAGTCTATGAGACCATGAGACCATGGGAGGGTGGGGAGGAGCTGTGAGGCCGGCGGGTGTGTGTGGTGCAGGGCATTTGGAGTGTGGGGGCTGCTGGGGGGCTGGTGGGTGCCTGGGCTGCTGCTGCTGCCCCAGCCGGGTCTGTATGGGGGAGAGAGCTTCATTAGCCCCCTTTGTGCCCAGCTCTGGGGGCAGGGAGGGTTCGACTCTTTGCGGTGGCTGAGCCAGCCCCTGAGCCGGAGCCTGCCGGCAAGGGAGAGACCTGGGGAAAGAGCTGGGGCTGAGCAGGAAAGTGAGTTTGTAGCTGCAGCTCTCACCACCCCAGATCTGCTGCTGAGGCCAAAGCAGAGGGTTCTTTGGTTCAGTTCTTGGGTAACCTGCATTGAGCTGTGCGCTCATTGCATACAATCCCTTCAAGCCTATCTTTGCATAGTTAATCAATGTGTGTTCTATTTCCTAAAACTCTGTGTTTTGCTAGATGTGCTTGGGGCACCTGCTCAGGACCAGAGACTGGTGCATGATCCTCTCCACTTGGAGGGAGGAGCAGACTGGGTAATAAACTGATCCCAATCAGAGAGGTTTCATATTGTTTTTTCATGTTGTCATAGGTTTTCTTCATATGGACTGCATGACCAAGTGGAATTGATGGCAAAACATTGCCATTATGCAGTAAAACAGCTTTAAGACTCGTCTTCGATGAATGAATGAACAGTCTCCACTCATGTGGATTGTGAATGATGTTGAGGGCTGCCATCACACCATCGGTTTTGTTGAACGCTACAAGATGGCCTTCCATGAAGAAGAATGGTTCAAGATCCTTTTGACGGCCAGGGAGCATGGAAACCCTAACATCACCTGCCAGGAGATTCCACTGCTGTAGTGCAGAGCCCAACAGCTCTGCCTTACTCTTGGGTAGTTCCGAATCCCTGACAAGGTCATTCCTTCACCTTGTGTTATGAGGTGTCGTTCAGAGGAGGAGGATGGGAGAAAATGTGGGTCCTGTGACATTGATGGTTCAGGACCAGAAGTTTCGTCCTCTTCCTCTTCCTCGTCTGACTCAAGTGAGAATGATTGTGGTGCATCAGCAACCAGCTGTCCTTCTCCGTGGGGTACTGGGCATAGAGCTGATGGAATGTTAGGAGAATGCAGCGTCCACTTTTTCTTCTTTGTCACACCTTTCCCAACTGGAGGCACCATGTAGAAGTAACAATTGCTGGTATGATCTGTTGGCTCTCTCCACATCATTGGCACTGCAAAAGGCATAAATTTCCTTTTCCTGTTCAAACACTGGCGAAGATTTGTTGCACAAGTGTTGTAGCATATGTGTGGGGCCCACCTCTTGTCCTGATCTCCAATTATGCAGCCAAAAGAAAAGTGATAGGCTTTCTTAACCATAGTGGTTCTACTGCACTTTTGTGATGCAAAAGTCACTTCACCACAAACATAGCAGAAGTTATCTGCACTGTTCACACAAGTACAAGGCATCTCTGCTCACTTTGGCTAAAGAGAAATGGGTCCCTTTGCAAAATCAAACACTGACAAATAAGAGAGCAAGACACTGTATGATTTAAATAGCTGATATAGGGCAATTGATTCAGCTTCCTTATGATTGCATCATCCATGACTTCTAGGAATAACATGATGCAATTCATATCATGTATGGGGCAATACCAGCTTCAGATTGCATCCTTCATTGTTTTGCCTAAAAAGCAAGTACTGTCCAAACCCATTCATAGATTTATTCATAGATCCAGTCAAAGATGGATTTTAGTCATTACTGGTTTAAATTGAGATCCGTCCCTTTATAACTCACTTCTCCTCCGCCATTCCCAAGTCAAGGGTCATAAATACTGACTCAATAGCATATCTTGAAAACTAGAGCCAATCAAGAATTTTAAGCATCATTTTCGTTCTGAGTGACCCAGAGTTAGTAAAGTTTGACTATATTAATTTCAGAAGCATTTTGGCTGTAGAGCAGTGTAACAAGCCTCTCCTAGCTGCCTCCTGGTGGGGGGAGGCTGGGGAGCTATGGGGACCTGTTTGAGAGGGTCACTAGTAGCAGCGTAGCACAGGAGGTGTCCTATCGGGTTGAGTCATTGCAGATGATGATGTAGTGCAGCAGACCCCCGTTTTGCCAACCTTGCATTAGGCAGCTTTCCATGTTAAGCTTAACTCCCAGTGCCCACAGGTGCCGCAGCCGGCGATTTGTCCTGTGGCTGCCAGGTGGCGCTGCAGCCTCGCACTTTCCCGTTCTCCCGGGTATGGGAAGGTTTGATAAGGTGAGCTGGCTCCACCCGGCCCCGGGGAGATGCCGTCAGTGGGGTCTGCTGTGTAAGGGCTGAAAGTCAATTTTACTGGCATTTTATGATCTTTCAATTATGAAGGGGAGCAACTGCTTACCCTGACTGAAGCATCTTATCTCGTTTCCAAATTGAAGTGTCTACTCTTGTGTGCGAAGAGACAGTTTAAGGACGCCACAAACGGGAGATGCTTTGGTTTGGAAAACGAAATATTTTGCAAAGATTTTTCATCCAAATTGATTCATGATTCCACAAATCAACCTTGATTAATGTTCCTGGTATTTTCTAACAGAAAACTGTGTCGATGAAAATTGCACGCACATCCCTTCAATTGCTGGCCTCTGTCCCTCCCCCGGGGGTCTTGGTGTCTGCTGATGACAGCAAGAGTGAGAGCTGTTGGCTTTTCTCTCTAGCTGTGCCATCACTTTGCTGTGTGAGCTGGGATTGGTCATTTCCTCTCTCTGTACCTCAGCATCCCAATCTGTGTAATGGGAAATGAGACACGTCTGTAATGCCTGGCAGGAGCAAGGCTGGGCGAGAGAATGGACATTAAAGCACTTTGGGGAGGAGAAAGGGTTGTTTCATGCTGTTGTGTGCCAAGGCATTGTGACATTTGTGAAAATGTCTCGTGTAGAGAAAGAAGAAATGGTTGGGGACAAAGCTTGCAGGAGGATATGAATCAGAGAGGCCAGGGTAGGTGTTTGGGGTCTCACCAGTGCTTCCCACCCCTTGCTGTCCTGTGGCAGGTGTAGCCCTGACCCATGGCTCTCCCTTGCGGTATAGGCTCTGCACAAGGTCTTGGCCAACCTCTCGGGTGCCATGCTGGGGAGCTGCTGCAGAATCCCCACATATAGACAGGCCCCAATACCTCTTGGTGGTGAGCCCAATGTGCGGGGGGCGGGGGCAGGAGAAGGGAATTTGATCTTAATGCTGGGGAGACCTGGAACGGAGTGACTGGAAGATCCATTTTCCAGCCTGTCCGCCTAGCTGGGATCCCACTGGGCCATCCAGAAGGTTGAAAAAGCTACTAGAGGGGAAGCTGTTCTAGAGTTGATTTTAACAAATAGGGAGGAACTCATTGAGAATTTGAAAGTAGAAGGCCGCTTGGGTGAAAGTGATCATGAAATCCTAGAGTTTGCAATTCTAAGGAAGGGTAGAAGGGAGTACAGCAAACTAGAGACAATGGATTTCAGGAAGGTGGATTTTGGCAAGCTCAGAGAGCTGATAGGTCCAGTCCCATGGGACTCAAGACTGAGGGGAAAACAACTGAGGAGAGTTGGCACTTTTCAAAGGGACACTATTAAGGGCCCAAAAGCAAGCTATTCTGCTGGGTAGGAAAGATAAAAAATGTGGCAAAAGACCAGCTTGGCTTAACCGCGAGATCTTGCATGATCTAAAAAATAAAAAGGAGTCATATAAAAAATGGAAACTAGGACAGAGTACAAAGGATGAATATAGGCAAACAACACAGGAATGCAGGGGCAAGATTAGAAAGGCAAAGGCACAATATGAGCTCAAACTAGCTATGGGAATAAAGGGAAACAAGAAGACTTTTTATCAGTACATTAGAAGCAAGAGGAAGACCAAGGACAGGGTAGGCCCACTGCTCAGTGAGGAGGGAGAAACAATAAGAGGAAAGTTGGAATTGGCAGAGATGCTTAATGACTTCTTTGTTTCGGTCTTCACTGAGAAGTCTGAAGGAATACCTAAGAGAGTGAATGCTAATGGGAAAGGGCAGGCTTAGAAGATCAAATAAAAAAAGAAGTTAAAATCACTTAGAAAAGTTAGATGCCTGCAAGTCACCAGGGCCTGCTGAAATGCCTCCTAGAATACTCAAGGAGCTGATAGAGGAGGTATGTGAGCCTCTAGCTATTCTCTTTGGAAAATCATGGGAGACAGGAGAGATTCCAGAAGACTGAAAAGGGCAAACATAGTGCCCATCTCTAAAAAGGGAAATAAAACAAGCCAGGAAAGTACAGAGCAGTTAGTTTAACTTCTGTGCCAGGGAAGAGAATGGAGCAAGTAATTAAGGAAATCATCTGCAAACACTTGGAAGGTGGTAAGGTGATAGGGAATAGCCAGCATGGATTTGTAAAGAACAAATCATGTCAGAGCAATCTGAGAGATTTCTTTGATAGGATAACGAGTCTTGTGGATAAGGGAGAAGGAAGGATGTGGTATACCTAGAGTTTAGTGAGGCATTTGATACGGTCTCGCATGATATTCTTATCAGTGAACTAGGCAAATACAATTTAGATGGGGCTACTCTAAGGTGGTGCATAAGTGGCTGGATAACCGTACTCAGAGAGTAGTTATGAATGGTTTCCAATCCTGCTGGAAAGGTAGACCAAGTGTGGTTCCACAGGGTACTGTTTTGGGACTGGATCTGTTCAATATCTTCATCAACGACTTAGATATTGGCCTAGAAAGTACGCTTATGAAGTTTGCAGATGATAACAAACTGGGAGGGATTGCAACTGCTTTGATGATAGCGCCATAATTCAAAATGATCTGGACAAACTGGAGAAGGGTCTGAAGTTAACAGAATGCAGTTTAATAAAGACAAATGCAAAGTGCTCCATTTAGGAAGGAAACAATCAGTTTCACACCTACAGAATGGGAAGAGACTGTCTAGGAAGGAGTACGGCAGAAAGGGATCTAGGGGTTATAGTGAAACAAGCTAAATGTGAGTGAACAGTGTGATGCTGTTGCAAAAAAAGCAAACGTGATTCTGGGATGCATTAACAGATGTGTTGTGAGCAAGACACGAGAAGTCATTCTTCCGCCCTACTCTGGGCTGGTTAGGCCCCAAGTGGAGATTGTGTCCAGTTGTGGGCACCGCATTTCAAGAAAGATATGGAGAAATTGGAGAGGATCCAGAGAAGAGCAACAAGAATGATTAAAGGTCTAGAGAACATGACCTATGAAGGAAGGCTGCAAGAATTGGGTTTGTTTACTTTGGAAAAGAGAAGATTGAGAGGGGACATGATAGCAGTTTTCAGGTATCTTAAAGGGTGTCCTAAGGAGGAGAGAGAGAACTTGTTCACCGTAGCCTCTAAGGAAAGAACAAGAAGCAATAGGCTTAAACTGCTGCAAGGGAGGTTTAGGTTGACATTAGGGAAAAGTTCCTAACTGTCAGGGTGATGAAACAGTGGAATAATTGGCCTAGGGAGGTTGTGGAATCTCCACCTCAGGCGATATTTAAGAATAGGTTAGATAAATGTCTATGCAGGATGGTCTAGATAGTATTTTGTCCTGCCATGAGGGCAGGGACTGACCTGATGACCTCTCGAGGTCCCTTCCAGTCGTAGAATCTGTGAATCTATGAGGTGCTAAGCAATAGCCAGCATGGATTTATCAAGAACAAATCGTGTCAAACCAGCCCTTGATAGCTACTTTAAGGTGGGTGCATAACTGGTTGGAAACTGTTCTCCAGAGAGAAGTATCAGGGGTTACTTAGTCAGGCTGGAAGGGGGCATAATGAGTGGGGTGTCACAGGGCTCAGTTCTGGGTCCAGTTTTGTTCAATATCTTCCTCAGTGATTTAGATCGTGGCCTAGTTTGCAGATGACATGAAGTGAGGGGTTGCCAGTGCTTGGAGTATAGGATGAACTCTCAAACTGATCTGGACAAACTGAGAAATGGTCTGAGGTAAATAGGATGAAATTCAATAAGAAGAAATGCAAAGTGTTCCAAATTCAGGAAGGAACAATGAGTTGCACACATACAGAATGGGAAATAACTGCCTAGGAAGGAGCACTGCGGAAAAGGATCCAAGGGATTCCTAGTGGACTACAAACTAAATAAGAGTCACAGTGTAATGCTGTTGCAAAAAGCCAATATCATTCTGGGATGTATTGGTAGGAGTGTTGAAATCAAGATTATTTACGAAGTCATTCTTCCACTCTAATTGCCGTCCTGATTAGGCCTCAACTGATTCTTGTGTACAGTTCTGGGCATCACATTTTTGGAAAGATGTGGACAAATTGAGAAAGTCCAGAGAAGAGCAACAAGAATGATGAAAGTCTAGTAACATGACTCTATGAGGGAAGATTGAAAGAATTGATTTGTTAAGTCTGGAGAAGAGAAGACTGAGAGGGGACATTACAGTTTTCAAGTACCTAAAAGGTTATTACAGGAAAGCAGGTGGAGAAAAATATTCTCCTTAACCTCTCAAGTGATAGGACAAGAATCAAGGCATTGGCAAGGAGGTTTGGTTGCAGTAAACTTGCTAGAGTCCCATGGTGCCTCAGCCTCCCAGATCATGAGAGGTTAAGGAGAATATTTTCTCCGCCTCCTTGTAATAACCTTTTAGGTACTTGAAAACTGTAATGTCCCCTCTCAGTCCTCTCTTCTCCAGACTTAACAAATCCAATTCTTTCTATCTTCCCTCATAGGTCATGTTACTAGACTTTCATCATTCTTGTTGCTCTTCTCTGGACTTTCTCCAATTTGTCCACATCTTTCCAAAATGTGATGCCCAGAACTGTACACAAAAAGTCAGTTGAGGCCTAATCAGGACGGAGTAGAGTGGAAGAATGACTTCTCGTGTCTTGATTTCAACACTCCACAATACTTCCCAGAATGATATTGGCTTTTTGCAACAGCATTACACTGTTGACTCTTATTTAGTTTGTAGTCCACTAGGATCCCTTGGATCCTTTTCCGCAGTGCTCCTTCCTAGGCAGTTATTTCCCATTCTGTATGTGTGCAACTCATTGTTTTCCTTCCTACGTGGAACACTTTGCATTTCTTCTTATTAGAATTTCATCCTATTTACCTCAGACCATTTCTCAGTTTGTCCAGATCAGTTTGAGAGTTCATCCTATACTCAAAGCACTGGCAGCCCTCCACTTCATATCATCTGCAAACTAGGCCATGAAGTCTAAATCACTGAGAAGATATTGAACAAAACTGGACCCCAGAACTGGGCCTGTGCAGCAGCCCCACTCGTTATGCCCTTCCCAGCCACGGCTGCGAACCACTGATAACTACTCTCGGGAGAACAGTTTTCCAACCAGTTGTACACCCACCTTAAAGAAGTAGCTATCAAGGGCTGGTTTGGCCTGATTGTTCTTGATAAATCCATGCTGGCTATTGCTTAGCACCTCATAGATTCACAGATTTACTGCGACTGGAAGGACCTCGAGGAGGTCCTTCGAGTCCAGTCCCCTGCCCTCACATGGCAGGACAAAATACTGTCTAGACCATCCTGTAGACATTTATCTAACCTATTCTTAAATATCGCCTGAGGTGGAGATTTCACAACCTCCTAGACCAATTATTCCACTATTTCATCACCCTGACAGTTAAAAGGAACTTTCCTAATGTCAACCTAAACCTCCCTTGCAGCAGTTTTAGAAGCCTAACTGCTTCTTGTTCTTTCCTTAGAGGCTACAGTGAACAAGTTTTCTCTCTCCTCCTTAGGACACCCTTTGAGATACCTGAAAACTGCTATCATGTCCCCTCTCAATCTTCTCTTTTCCAAACTAAACAAACCCAATTCTTGCAGCCACTGTTACTTAGGTCATGTTCTCTAGACCTTTAATCATTCTTGTTGCTCTTCTCTGGATCCTCAATTTCTCTCCACTTATCTTTCCCAATCTGATTGTACAACTGGACACAATACTCCACTTGGGAGCCTAACAGCTGGAATAGTGGAAGAATGACTTCAGTATCTGTCACAACACATCTGTTAATGCATCCCAGAATCACGTTTTACTTTTTTTGCAACTTAGCATCCCACACTGTTCACTCACATTTAAGCTTGTTTCCTATAACCCCTAGATCCCTTTCTGCCCCGTACTCCTTCCTAGACAGTCTCTTCCATTAACAGGTGTAAACTGATTGTTCCTTCTAAATGGAGCACTTTGCATTTTGTCTTTATTAAACTGCATTCTATTAACTTTGAACCGCTTCTCCAGTTTGTCAGATCATTTTTGAATGTATGGCTATCATCCAAAGCAGTTGCAATCCTCCCAGTTTGTTATCATCTGCAAACTTCATAAGCGTACTTTTTCCTAGGCCAATATCTAAGTCGTTGATGAAGATATTGAACAGAGCCAGTCCCAAAACAGACCCCTGTGGAACCACACTTGGTCTACCTTTCCAGCAGGATTGGAAACCATTCATAACTACTCTCTACAGTGCGATTTATCCAGCCACTTATGCACCTGCCTTAGAGTAGCCCCATCTAAATTGTATTTGCCCTAGTTCACTGATAAGAATATCATGCGAGACCGTATCAAATGCCTCACTAAACTCTAGGTATACCACATCCTTCGCTTCTCCTTATCCACAAGACTCGTTATCTATCAGAAATCTCTCAGATTGCTCTGACATGATTTGTTCTTTACAAATCCATGCTGGCTATTCCCTATCACCTTACCACCTTCCAAGTGTTTGCAGATGATTTCTGTAATTACTTGCTCCATTCTCTTCCCTGGCACAGAAGTTAAACTAACTGCTCTGTACTTTCCTGAAGCTTGTTTTTATTTCCCTTTTAGAGATGGGCACTATGTTTGCCCTTTTCCAGTCTTCTGGAATCTCTCCCGTCTCCATGATTTTCCAAAGAAATAGCTAGAGCGTGACTCACATACCTCCTCTATCAGCTCCTTGAGTATTCTAGGAGGCATTTCTTGAGCCCTGGTGACTTGCAGGCATCTAACTTTTCTAAGTGATTTTTTTAACTTCTTTTTATTTGATCTTCTAAAGCCTGCCCTTTCCCATTAGCATTCCTCTCTTAGGTATTCCTTCAGACTTCTCGGTGAAGACCGAAACAAAGAAGTCATTAAAGCATCTCTGCCAATTCAACTTTCCTCTTATTGTTTCTCCCTCCTCACTGAGCAGTGGGCCTACCCTCTCCCTTGAGTCTTCCTCTTTGCTTGCTTCTAATGTGCTGATAAAAAGTCTTAACTTGTTTCCCTTTATTCCCATTAGCTAGTTTGAGCTCATATTGTGCCTTTGCCTTTCTAATCTCTTGCCCCTGCATTCCTGTATTTGTTTGCCTATATTCATCCTTTGTACTCTGTCCTAGATTTCCATTTTTATATGACTCCTTTTTATTTTTAGATCATGCAAGATCTCTCGCAGTTAAGCCAAGCTGGTCTTTTGCACATTTTTATCTTTCCTACCCAGCAGAATAGCTTGCTTTTGGGCCCTTAATAGTGTCCCTTTGAAAAAGTGCCAGCTCTCCTCAGTTGTTTTCCCCCCTCAGTCTTGAGTCCATGGGACTGGACCTATCAGCTCTCTGAGCTTGCAAAATCCACCTTCCTGAAATCCATTGTCTCTAGTTTGCTGTACTCCCTTCTACCCTTCCTTAGAATTGCAAACTCTAGGATTTCATGATCACTTTCACCCAAGCGGCCTCCTACTTTCAAATTCTCAATGAGTTCCTCCCTATTTTGTTAAAATCAACTCTAGAACAGCTTCCTCTATAGCTTTTCAACCTTCTGGATGGCCCAGTGGGATCCCAGCTAGGCGGACAGGCTGGAAAATGGATCTTCCAGTCCTCCGTTCCAGGTCTCCCCAGCATTAAGATCAAATTCCTTCTCCTGCCCCGCCCCCGCACATTGGGCTCACCACCAAGAGGTATTGGGGCCTGTCTATATGTGGGGATTCTGCAGCAGCTCCCAGCATGGCACCCGAGAGGTTGGCCAAGACCTTGTGCAGAGCCTATACCGCAATGAGAGCCATGGGTCAGAGCTACACCTGCCACAGGACAGCAAGGGGTGGGAAGCACTGGTGAGACCCCAAACACATACCTGGCCTCTCTGATTCATATCCTCCTGCAAGCTTTGTCCCAACCATTTCTTCTTTCTCTACAGACATTTTCTAAATGTCCACAATGCCTTAACACACAACACCATGAAACAACCCTTTCTCCTCCCAAAGTGCTTTAATGTCCATTCTCTCCCAGCCTTGCTCCTGCCAGAGCATTACAGACGTGTCTCATTTCCCATTACACAGATTGGGATGCTGAGGTACAGAGAGAGAAATAGCCAATCCCAGCTCACACAGCAAAGTGATGGCACAGCTAGAGAGAAAAGCCAACAGCTCTCACTCTTGCTGTCATCAGCAGACACCAAGACCCCAGGGGAGGACAGAGGCCAGCAATTGAAGGATGTGCGTGCAATTGTCATCGACACAGTTTTCTGTTAGAAAATACCAGGAACATGAATCAAGGTTGATTTGTGGAATCATGAATCAATTTGGATGAAAAATCTTTGCAAAAATATTTCGTTTTCCAAACCAAAAGCATCTCCCGTTTGTAGCGTCCTTAAACTGTCTCTTCGCACACAAAGAGAGACACTTCAATTTGGAAACGAGATAAGATGCTTCAGTCAGGGTAAGCAGTTGCTCCCCTTCATAATTGAAAGATCATAAAATGCCAGTAAAATTGACTTTCAGCCCTTACACAGCAGACCCACTGGCGGCATCTCCCGGGGCAGGTGGGGCCAGCTCACCTTATCAAACCTTCCCATACCCGGGGAACAGGAAAGTGCGAGGCTGCAGCGCCACCTAGTGGCCACAGGACAAATCGCCGGCTGCGGCACCTGTGGGCACTGGGGTTAAGCAACATGGAAAGCTGCCTAATGCAAGGTTGGCAAAACGGGGGTCTGCTGCACTACATCATCATCTGCAATGACTCAACCCGATAGGACACCTCCTGTGCTACGCTGCTACTAGTGACCCTCTCAAACAGGTCCCCATAGCTCCCCAGCCTCCCCCCACCAGGAGGCAGCTAGGAGAGGCTTGTTACACTGCTCTACAGCCAAAATGCTTCTGAAATTAATATAGTCAAACTTTACTAACTCTGGGTCACTCAGAACAAAATGATGCTTAAAATTCTTGATTGGCTCTAGTTTTCAAGATATGCTATTGAGTCAGTATTTATGACCCTTGACTTGGGAATGGCGGAGGAGAAGTGAGTTATAAAGGGACGGGATCTCAATTTAAACCAGTAATGACTAAAATCCATCTTTGACTGGATCTATGAATAAATCTATGAATGAGTTTGGACAGTACTTGCTTTTAGGCAAAACAATGAAGGATGCAATCTGAAGCTGGTATTGCCCCATACATGATATGAATTGCATCATGTTATTCCTAGAAGTCATGGATGATGCAATCATAAGGAAGCTGAATCAATTGCCCTATATCAGCTATTTAAATCATACAGTGTCTTGCTCTCTTATTTGTCAGTGTTTGATTTTGCAAAGGGACCCATTCTCTTTAGCCAAAGTGAGCAGAGATGCCTTGTACTTGTGTGAACAGTGCAGATAACTTCTGCTATGTTTGTGGTGAAGTGACTTTTGCATCACAAAAGTGCAGTAGAACCACTATGGTTAAGAAAGCCTATCACTTTTCTTTTGGCTGCATAATTGGAGATCAGGACAAGAGGTGGGCCCCACACATATGCTACAACACTTGTGCAACAAATCTTCGCCAGTGTTTGAACAGGAAGAAATTTATGCCTTTTGCAGTGCCAATGATGTGGAGAGAGCCAACAGATCATACCAGCAATTGTTACTTCTACATGGTGCCTCCAGTTGGGAAAGGTGTGACAAAGAAGAAAAAGTGGACGCTGCATTCTCCTAACATTCCATCAGCTCTATGCCCAGTACCCCACGGAGAAGGACAGCTGGTTGCTGATGCACCACAATCATTCTCACTTGAGTCAGACGAGGAAGAGGAAGAGGACAGAAACTTCTGGTCCTGAACCATCAATGTCACAGGACCCACATTTTCTCCCATCCTCCTCCTCTGAACGACACCTCATAACACAAGGTGAAGGAATGACCTTGTCAGGGATTCGGAACTACCCAAGAGTA
Source organism: Mauremys reevesii (assembly GCF_016161935.1). Taxonomy (NCBI): domain Eukaryota; kingdom Metazoa; phylum Chordata; order Testudines; family Geoemydidae; genus Mauremys; species Mauremys reevesii. The sequence goes on from NW_024100737.1 coordinate 95,190, forward strand.
AGGCAGAGCTGTTGGGCTCTGCACTACAGCAGTGGAATCTCCTGGCAGGTGATGTTAGGGTTTCCATGCTCCTGGCCGTCAAAGGATCTTGAACCATTCTTCTTCATGGAAGGCCATCTTGTAGCGTTCAACAAAACCGATGGTGTGATGGCAGCCCTCAACATCATTCACAATCCACATGAGTGGAGACTGTTCATTCATTCATCGAAGACGAGTCTTAAAGCTGTTTTACTGCATAATGGCAATGTTTGCCATCAATTCCACTTGGTCATGCAGTCCATATGAAGAAAACCTATGACAACATGAAAAACAATATGAAACCTCTCTGATTGGGATCAGTTTATTGCAGTCTGCTCCTCCTCCAAGTGGAGAGGATCATGCACCAGTCTCTGGTCTGAGCAGGTGCCCCAAGCACATCTAGCAAAACACAGAGTTTTAGGGAAATAGAACACACATTGATTAACTACGCAAAGATAGGCTTGAAGGGATTGTATGCAATGGCGTACAGCTCAATGCAGGTTAATAAGAACTGAACCAAAGAACCCTCTGCTTTGGCCTCAGCAGCAGATCTGGGGTGGTGAGAGCTGCAGCTACAAACTCACTTTCCTGCTCAGCCCCAGCTCTTTCCCCAGGTCTCTCCCTTGCCGGCAGGCTCGGCTCAGGGGCTGGCTCAGCCACCGCAAAGTCGAACCCTCCCTGCCCCCAGGCTGGGCACAAAGGGGCTAATGCAGATCTCTCCCCATACAGACCCGGCTGGGGCGGCAGCAGCAGCAGCCCAGGCACCCACCAGCCCCAGCAGCCCCCACACTCCAAATGCCCTGCACCACACACACCGCCGGCCTCACAGCTCCTCCCACCCTCCCATGGTCTCATGGTCTCATAGACTCTAAGGTCAGAAGGGACCATAATGATCATCTAGTCCCACCTCCTTCACAATGCAGGCCACACAAACTCACCCATCCACTTCTAGATCAAACCCTAACCTATGTCTCACTTACTGAACTCCTCAAATTGTGCTTGAAGACCTCAAGCTGCAGAGAATCCTCAGCAAGTGACCAGTGCCCCATGCTGCAGAGGAAGGCGAGAAACCTCAGGGCCTCTGCCAATCTGCCCTGGAGGAAAATTCCTTCCCGACCCCAAAGATGCTGATCACTTAAACCCTGAGCATGTGGGCAAGACTCACCAGCCAGCACCCACGAGAGAATTCTCTGCAGGAACTCACATCCCCACCCATCTAACATCCCATCCAGACCACTGGGCATACTTACCTGCTGAGAATCAAGATCAATTGCCAAATTCATTGCCAAAATTAGCCTATCCCATCATACCATCCCCTCCATAAACGCATTAAACATTCTTGAAGCCAGATATGGCTTTTGTCCCCATTACTCCTTGGAAGGCAAGTCTAAACTCCCTAGTGTCCACTTGATAGCCACTGGTTCTTCTTCTTCTGCACATCATCACTCGTGGAGAACAAGGTCCTGCAAATCTACAGTCGTACTCTATCTTTGTTTCAGAATAAAAACAAACTAGCGCCTCAGAGGACTGGAACAGATTTCAGCTGATGGACAGCTTTGCTCAGTGTTTGTACATTTTAACAGGAAAATGTTGAATGGTAGAAATTAATTTCACCTCCCATTCAGCAGAACTCCTGAACATACAGGAGATGGATATGAAAATATAGATCAATTAAAAAGAGGACATGTAAGAGAGCAGCTGGACTTGAACCAGAAACCTCTCGATCTGCCATCAAATGCACCACCACTGAGTTCCTGAGGCAGCTGAGTGTTGGAGCCAGTGATCTTGAAGAGTATGAAGGGGACACTTATTTCAAGAGCTTCTCTTCCATTCCCAGACATGAGTGGTTTTAAAAATGGAGTTTCATTACATTTTCTATGTGCATGTAAACACCACAGCTTGCACAATCCCACAACTGCTCAGTCTCACCAGAGCACAATAACTTTGGAGGCCCCACCCAGCTACCCAGCTCTGCTCTGCGGCCTTTAACCTCTTCAGCAGTTCTCCAATGCCTTAAAGCCACAGGGCACAGCATGGACTTTGACCCCATTAATCCTAAATCAATTTGGATGAAAAATCTTTGCAAAAATATTTTGTTTCCAAACCAAAAGCATCTCCCGTTTGTGGCGTCCTTAAACTGTCTCTTCGCACACAAGAGGAGACACTTAATTTGGAAACGAGATAAGATGCTTCAGTCAGGGTAAGGAGTTGCTCCCCTTCATGATTGAAAGATCATAAAATGCCAGTCAAATTGACTTTCAGCCCTTACACAGCAGACCCCACTGGCGGCATCTCCCGGGGCCGGGTGGAGCCAGCTCACCTTATCAAACCTTCCCATACCGGGAGCAGGAAAGTGCGAGGCTGCAGCGCCACCTAGCGGCCACAGGACAAATCGCCGGCTGCTGCACCATGTGGGCACTGGGAGTTCGCTTAACATGGAAAGCTGCCTAATGCAAGGTTGGCAAAGCGGGTCTGCTGCACTACATCATCATCTGCAATGACTCAACCCGATAGGACACCTCCTGTGCTACGCTGCTACTAGTGACCCTCTCAAACAGGTCCCCTGGCTCCCCAGCCTCCCCCCACCAGGAGGCAGCTAGGAGAGGCTTGTTACACTGCTCTACAGCCAAAATGCTTCTGAAATAAATGGAGTCCAACTTTACTAATTCTGGGTCACTGAGAACGAAAATGATTCTTAAAATTCTTGATTGGCTCTAGTTTTCAAGATATGCTATTGGGTCAGTATTTATGACCCTTGACTTGGGAATAGCGGAGGAGAAGTGAGTTATAAAGGGACAGGACCTCAGTTTAAACCAGTAATGACTGAAATCCATCTTTGACTGGACCTATGAATAAATCTATGAATGGGTTTGGACAGTACTTGCTTTTTAGGCAAAACAATGAAGGATACAATCTGATGCTGGTATTGCATCATACATGATATGAATTGCATCATGTTATTCCTAGAAGTCATGGATGATGCAATCATAATGAAGCTGAACCAATTGCCCTTTATCAGCTCTAGAAATCATACAGTGTCGTGCTGTCTTATTTGTCAGCGTTTGATTTTTCTTTTTAGCCAAAGTGAGCAGAGATGCCTCGTACTTGTGTGAACAGTGCAGATAACTTCTGCTATGTTTGTGGTGAAGTGACTTTTGCATCACAAAAGTGCAGTAGAACCACTATGGTTAAGAAAGCCTATCACTTTTCTTTTGGCTGCAAAATTGGAGATCAGGACAAGAGGTGGGCCCCACACTTATGCTGCAACACTTGTGCAACAAATCTTCGCCAGTGGTTGAACAGGAAAAGGAAATCTATGCCTTTTGCAGTGCCAATGATGTGGAGAGCCAACAGATCATACCAGCAAATGTTACTTCTACATGGTGCCTCAGTTGGGAAAGGAGTGACAAAGAAGAAAACGTGGATGCTGCATTATCCAAACATTCCATCAGCTCTATGCCCAGTACCCCACGGAGAAGGACTGACACTTCCTGATGCACCCGAATCATTCTCACTTGAGTCAGACGAGGACGAGGAAGAGGACGAAACTTCTGGTCCTGAACCATCAATGTCACAGGACCCACATTTTCTCCCATCCTTCTCCTCTGAACCACACCTCAAAACACAAGGTGAAGGAATGACCTTGTCAGGGATTCGGAACTACCCAAGAGTAAAGCAGAGCTGTTGGGCTCCACACTACAGCAGTGGACTCTCTGGCAGGTGATGTTAGGGTTTCCATGCTCCGTGACCGTCAAAGGATCTAGTCCCATCTTCTTCACGAAAGGCCATCTTGTATCGTGTAACAACATTGATGGTGTGATGGCAGCCCTCAACATCATTCACAATGCACATGAGTGGAGACTGTTCATTGATTCATCGAAGACAGGCCTTAAAGCTGTTTTATTGTATAATGGCAATGTTTTGCCATCAATTCCACTTAGTCATGCAGTCCATATGAAGAAACCTAGGACAACATGAAACAACTTTTGAGTGCATAAAGCAGCTTTGTGGCGATTTGAAGGTTCTTGCTCTCTTGCTTGGTCTGCAGACTGGATACACAAAGTACTGCTGTTTTCTCTGCGAATGGGATAGTCGTGCAACAGATTCCCACTACATCAAGAAAGGTTGGCCACTCCGACAGTCATTGGAGCCTGGGAGGAACAGTGTTCAGCATGCACCACTTGTTGAATCAAGGAAGATTTTGTTAACACCCTTACACATAAAGCTGGGGCTGATGAAGAACTTTGTCAAAGCCATTGACAAAACACAAGCAGCTTTCAAGTACCTCCGTGGAAAATTCCCAAGGTTAAGTGAAGCTAAGATAAAGGAAGGTGACTTTGTTGGTCCTCAGATTCATGAACTTCGAGATGATGCATTTGACCATGCACTGCGTGGCAAGGAAAAACGGCATGAAAAGCCTTCCACTTAGTGGCAATACATTTTCTCGGAAACAACAAGGCAGACAACTACAGGTTGTTGGTGGAAAACCTCCTCAAGGCTTACAAAAGCCTTGGTTGCAACATGTCACTAAAGAGACATTTTTTGCACTCTCATCTAGATTTTTCCACCGAACTGCGGGCAGTGAGTGACGAGCACGATGGCGATTTCACCAGGACATTGCAACAATGGAGAACCGCTATCAGGTCAATTGGAGCCCATCAATGCTGGCAGACTATTGCTGGACAGTGACAGGAGATGCTCCATTTAATGAATACAAGAGACAAGCCAAGAAGTGCCAGTAGAGACTTAATAGGACTAAACTATGTACAGAATAGTATTTGCCTTTTGTTTCATAATACATTTTAGCTAGATAACCCTTTTGCTGATTTTTAAATTGTTACATAAACAGGAGAGGTGAAATACTATCATGTAAAGCGACCATAAACACAAAAAAAAAGACCTAGGTTTAAAATTGATGATTAAAACTCTGCTATCTACACAATATACATAGACATAAAATGTAAAAACTTAAATATCTTAGAAACAGAAGCCAATCAGTTGTTTTGTCATATTTGAATTAGGCACATCAAAATACATTCTAAATAGCACATTTGATCTCTGAAGCAGACGACCTCTGAAAAATTGTAGCACAGTGTAAGCCAAGCAACCCCCTCCCTTGCTTTGTGCTGGGTGCCCAGCTGTGAGCGTGTGTGTGTGTGTGTGTTGGAGGGTGTTGTGAGCACACTCCAGTCAGGGAAGGGGTGGAGTTGTCCAAAGGGGCAGGTTGAATCTTTAGCAGAGAATTCCTTTCTCCTTTGTGTTAGCTAAGCGTTGCTGTTAAATGTCAGTCGACGGATGCAGCATTTGAAACAATCTGACTCTAACCCCCCTCCCATCTCTGTTGCTGTAGTTCTCACACCCTCTGCTCTTGTCATGTCACCACAAAGCATGGTGTCTTATTCCCATAGCGTCCTGTAGGTTAGACAGGACTTAAGTTTAGAAGGGAAAACTGAAGCATAACTTCCCAAACCCCTCATTCCCAGCCCCAACCCAGAGCCCGCATCCCTGGCAGAGCCCTCACACCCCTGCACCCCAACCCTTTACTCCAGCTCTCACCCTCTAATACCCAACCCCACCCCACACACTGCTCCCCCAGACAGAGCCCTTTCACCCCACCCTCTGCTCTACCTCAGACCCCTCCACTCTCCTAAGCCTTCAGCCTCACCCCGCCACACACGATCCATCTGCAGAATGAAGTTTGGAATGAGCACCAATAGACAGGTGAGGTGTCACACCTCACCTCCGTGTTGGTGCACTCAGCAAAATTCATTCCGCACATGGACATAACAAATTAGAGGAAACACTGCTCCTGACATTCAAACTCTCTCTCAGATCTTGAATTTCATACATTGACTCATCAGAAGAAAGTGCTCTCAAGTGAGCTACAGACCAACAGTGGTTCAGTGGAATTATTCAGCAAGTATTTTAGAAGACCTAGAACATTAGAAATCATCACCTGCTAGAGACAATTAATGGAAAGCAGCAAGATTAATCCAGTACATTGGATCGGCTGTGACTTCTTTGCCTGATTTGAAAAAAGACCAAAAGGACCTGAGTCTCCTCACTCTCAATAGCCCCCTGCTCGGCCAATCACCACTGAGACTCTGAGGGGCAGGAGGCTGAGGGGTCTCACCAGATGTCCCAAAGGACGGCCCAGGTCACCATCACAGGGATCACTCTCAGATCCAGCCCCACCTCTTGGTGAGGACCGCTGCAATGAGAGCAATACCCCTCCCCTGCCGCCTCCACACATCCCTCTTCGGTAGAGGAGGAAGCTGGGAAAAGGGAAAAAGAAGCAAGAGAAGAGGGGAAAGGAGGAGGAAAGAGGAAAAGAGAAACCAAAGGACAAACCCCAATGTCCCCAGGGATTCCAACCATCAAAACCTAGGAGGAAATCAAATTCTGCCACCTGAAGCCAGCGCTGTCTGTGCCTAGAATGCTGCCTGCGCCAGGTGGATCAGACTGAACAGGTTCCAAACGTCTCTGAGCCTCTTACCTTCTCAAAGGGAAGTTTTTTTTCAGCACAATCCATGGTAGGAAAGGAGAAAACTCCAGTGTTTCCTCCTCATGCTCACATCCATGAATCTGAATTCTCTCTCAGCCCTCGAGGAGAGACCTCCCGAAGGAGACTTGCGGCAGCAGAGGCAGGGCTCTCAGAGACAGACCTGGCCCTGCACCTCTGTCCTGCCCGGCTGATGTCAGGGTCTCTCTCTCTCTGAGTCACCCCCTCCCCACCACCTTTGCCCAATAGGCGCGGTCCTGCAAAGGCCTTTGTGATGTCACTGCCACACCCACCCCTCCCCTCAAAGCTGATGTCCTGCCCCTGGCCAGACTCATTGGGTGTTTGAGTTGTTTCCCTGGATCTGGGGTTGCCAACTTTCTGACCCAACAAAACTGAACACCCTCATCCCGCCCCTTCGCAGAGGTCGGCCCGCTCAATCCATCTCCCTCCGTCGCTCGCTCTCCCCACGCTCACTCACTCGCTCCTTTTCATCGGGCTGAGGTGCTGGGAGGTCCCCTTTCAACTGGGTGTTGTTGGGACAGACCTGGGAAGGAGGCTGCCTGCCAAACACCTTTGAGAGGTGCCGTCCCTCCTGTCAGAAAATCATCTCCCTCCTTCACTTCAGTGACGGCCTCAATTGTTCCTTATCCCAGCAGTGAGGGTATGGGGTTGTTAAGGTAGACAATTGGGGAGGGTTTCTTTTTGGTGAACAGTAAGGGGTTTCAATAGTGGGGGTACAACACAGTAGGATACAATACAGTGGGTAATCAGTTAACACTGAGGTATAAATGTAACAGGTAGCTAGCGATTTCTATGTAAAAAGGTGTGTCACAGCAGCATATAACCAACTAACAGTTATGGGTAAAATGTGTTAAATAACAAACAATTTCAGGTAAAATGTGTCACAGTGGTGTAAATGTAGAATGTGAGGGTATCAGAGAGGAAGAAAGTAACCAATGGGGTTTATGCTAGAATTTAAACTTAGTGAGACAGAACAAACAGGCTGCAAGCTTAAGCAGCAGAGAGAGTGTAACAAGGTAAAAAGACACAGAGAAGCTGGGCGGGGATGTTTGCAGTGGGAAGACAGACAATTACAATTATACAGAACACACCAAAAACAGATCTCTGAGCAAACAAAACCACGACTACACACATTAAAACACAATGCAACAATTCTCTAAGCCTAACACAAAGTATAATGCTAAACTTAACTTAATGGGTGCACCTTATGCTAAGATAGTTCCAGAGGGCTGAGTGGTGTGTGTCAGGACACAGCTCAAAGGGGGCAGTGACTGCAGCCGTGGATACAGCTGAAAACAGTCCAAGGCAAAGCCCACAGGAGCAGAACTTCGCAGCAGCACAAACGTATGTTCCGTGGCAGAGTGCCACGGGGTTTAGAGAGAGGTTTTAAAACACAGACCAAGGTTTAGCTTGAGTCTGTGTGCTGAGACAGAGCCAGCTGCCAGGATGCGGGGTTGTTTGTAAGAGGTTTTAGGACACAGACCAAGGTTTAGCTTGAGTCTGTGTGCTGGGGAGACAGAGCCAGCAGCTAAAATAATAAAATAAAAGTATAGAAAGTCTCACAGAGGGATTCTTACCATCCCCCAAGGCAGCAGCAGAGGCAGAAACAGCAAGCACATCAGAAGGCTCGGTACAGTCTTGATAATCAGGAGATCTCTCAGGCAGCAATTTGTTCTTCGTGGGGGGGGGTTTAAAAACGGGGATACGCTCAAAAATAAAACGAGAGCAGAGAAAGGACCCCCAGAACCCCTGGTTGATCAGACCAGGCAGCAATGCAAGAACCTTTCTGAAGTCTGTTCAAAAAATGTCTGTTTTTAAAGGCAAACCCTGGCAGCTTCCCGCCAGTTACTCTGATTGGCTCCCCCTCTTACAGGGAGGAGGGAGGCAGAGAAAAAACTGCAGGCAGCCACAGAGGCATGTTTGGACTAGCCCTGAGCCCAGAGGTATGACTCATGCCCAGGATCCTAAAAACACAATAGGTCTTGCAGCTCTGGACAGTGGCCACCCTACACCAAGCCCAGGTTTTAACAAGGTGATACCAGGACTAACCCTTTGAACAGGGCAGTGGTCCCACTTAGCATAAGTGGCCATCCCTTTGAGAAGGGCAATGGCTCTGGTTAGACAACTTAAGGGCCCTCCCTTTGAGAAGGGCAGAGGCCCTGGTAAACAACTTAACAGCCAGGGAGGGCGGCCATGAGAGAACAAGAACAAAATGGAGTAAGGGGACAGCTTTAGAAACAAAATGGAGCTGTAACAGACAGGATATATTACAGGGGTAACAGTGTAATGGAGGACATGGCAGGGGCAGTGGCAACAAGGTGCCTTTGGTACTTGTCATTTAAAATCCAATTAGGGAGGGCAATACATGCTGAAGGATTTATCCAAAACACCGGGCACAGCCTGTAAAATAAACCCCAACATCCAATCAATACCACATTCCCAAGCCTGGGTCCCCCAACATTCTTCCTGCGAGTGTATAATGCTTTGTGTCTCCACCAGGCTGAGGTCTTAAGGTCCATTCTATTCAGGAATTCCGGGACTTGGGCAATTTCAGTGGAGCAAGTGTCCCTTCTTTTCCCGAAACAATCGTGGTAGGGCATCCTACAGGAGAGGTTACCAGCACATCACCCTGTCATGGTTTTGCTTCTTGAAGAAAAATCCAAAGGCACAGTAGGTCTGTCAGTGGACAAGGAGAGGTTACTAGCACTTCACCTTGTCCTTTTTCCCTGCTGTCCAGAAGGCACAGCAAAGCTAGAAGGAGAAATAGGCCAATCATCAGTAGGAGAATCCTCCCAAGGTGGAGGGGTCTTTTTGCAGTGAGAATCATGGGTCCAGGCAGGTAGTCCTTGGCACTTCATGGAAGTGTTGGTGGTTAACAGGACTCAGAAGGGGCCTTTCAGTGTGGAGCCAGAGCAGTCTTTCGCTGATGGACCTTTACATAGATCCAGGCTCCTGGTTCCAAGGAGTGGCAGGGCTGCTAGGGTCTTTGGGCAGCGCTTCTTTACTTGTGAGAAAAGAAACCTAACTCATTTCATTGATGCCTGGCAGTGTTTTGCAGATCTCATAGCTGCTTGGGCACATTCAAGCCCCACCTTTTCTTGGTTTTCAGCTAAGTCTTAGCTGCGAGCAGTGTCATGAATGGGGCCAATGTCTTATCTTTAGACTGAGCATACTAGCTATTTTTTCCCCAGTTAATTCGTTCTGTTCTTTTCCTTCTCCCTTCTTGGCTTCTTTTAACCTACAAAGGAAACTTCCACTCTTCACTCATACACCTTTTCCCAACAATGAACACATAAACATTGCCACTATACAGTACATTAGTCTTATTATTCAATGTATGCCACATATACCCTTCCAGTAAAATAACTTTATTACAGAGCTTTGGAGCAACAAGCCAGGACAAGCACACCCACTTTGAGAGTCCACTCAGTACAACCTCTTGTGTCAATGGCTTCCCACCCTCCCCAGCCCTCTGGCTAGAAATCTGAGGTAGCCAGAAGGATCCATGTGCAATATGGGAGTGGGTTAACTTTTCATGTCCTTGCTTCCAACGACTGTTGGTATGCAAATTTTAACAAGAATTTTCCAGTTAAAAGATCTGGCCAATGAAGTTTCTTTTTCTTACTTAAGTAAATGTATTAGACTTTAGTATATCACGTTCTCTGATTTATCCAAACACTTTGTATTCCAAAACTCCACCAGAGAGTTTGCCTGTCCCAAGTCAGGGTAAAGGAGGAGGGTTGGGCGTGGGGCTAGCAACTCCACCCTGTAAAAATCAGCTTGCTACAGAAACGCCAACAATAGAGTTAACAGAGACTTTTAGCCTGGAAAAAGAAGGGTCTTCAACTCGAAGATGCATGGCTGGGTGGTGAAAGCGCGAGGAAGCCACTAAGCCGATCACCCTTCTTGCAGCCAGGAGGATTACCATCGGCACATGGAATGTGAGGACCATGTACGAGTCAGGAAAGGCAGCGCAGGTTGCAGCAGAGATGAGGAGCAACAACCTGACCCTACTAGGCATTAGCGAGACAAGATGGGCCAAGCTGGACAGAGACGACTGTTGACAGGAGAGCTGTTGCTGTATTCAGGACATGAAGAGAGCGCGCACACTACACACAGGGAGTAGGCTTCATGTTGTCCAAGCAGGCACAGAGAGCACTGATTGGTTGGGAGGCACATGGTCCCAGGATCATCACAGCATCCTTCAGAACTAAAATGAAGAGGATTAAGATGAATGTTGTTCAGTGCTACGCTCCAACCAATGACAGTGAAGAGGAGGACAAAGACTACTTTTACAACAGACTCCAGAAAATATTAGAGACTCTCCCAGACAAAGACATTACCATCCTTATGGGAGACTTTAATGCCAAAATTGGACCTGATAACACCGGATACGAACAAGTCATGGGGACCCATGCTCTGGGAGAGATGAGTGAGAATGGAGAGAGATTTGTGGATCTGTGTGCACTTAACAATCTGGTCATAGGAGGCAGCATCTTTCCTCACAAGTGGATCCACAAGAGTACCTGGGTATCGCCAGCAGGCATGACAGAAAACCAGATCGACCATGTCTGCATTAGCAAGAAGTTCAGAAGATCCTTGCAGGACGTTAGAGTTAGAAGAGGAGCAGGCGTGGCGTCCGACCATCACTTAGTGGTGGCCAGATTGAAGCTGAAGCTGAAGAAGAACTGGATAGGCAGCGTCAGACAGAAGGCGAAGTACAGCGTCAACCTTCTGAAGGACCATAAGACCAAGGAAGATTTTGGATTGACGCTGAAGAATAAGTTTTCAGTACTACAGGATCGGTCTGAGGAAGAGGAAGACAGTGTACTCAACAGATGGCAGAAAGTGAGAGACACACTTAGGTCAGCATGCCAGGAAGTGCTTGGAATTAAGAAACACCAGCAGAAAGAGTGGATCACAGCAGAGTCCTTGACAAAGATAGAAGACAGAAAGAAGAAGAAGGCAGCAGTCAACAACAGCAGGACTAGAGCAGCAAAGGCCAAAACTCAAAGAGTATGCTGAAGCCCACAGAGCAGTGAAGAGGAATATTAGGAAGGACAAGAGAGATTATGTGGATGGACTGGCAGCAGAAGCAGAGCAGGCAGCATACAGCGGTAACATGAAACAGCTGTGCGATACTACCAGCGACTGTCTGGAAAGTTCAGCAAGCCAGAACGTCCCGTTAAAGACAAGCAGGAAAGTCTATTACAGGAATAGAACTACAGATGAACAGATGGGCGGAGCACTTTGAGGAACTCCTGAACAGACCAGCACCACCAAATCCACCAGACATCGACCCAGCCAACGAGGACCTCCCAATCAATTGCGATAAACCAACCAGAGACGAGATCAGAAAAGCCATCACCATGATGAAGAACAGGAAGGCGGCTGGACCTGGCGATATCCCAGCAGAGGCCCTGAAAGCAGACCTGGATGCCTCAGTGGAAATGCTGTACCCCCTCTGTGAGAAAATATGGGAAGAAGAAGTGATTCCGGCTGACTGGAAAGAGGATATCTCATCAAAATCCCCAAGAAAGGAGACCTCAGCAACTGTGCCAACTATAGAGGAATCACACTCCTGTCGGTGCCAGGAAGGTCTTCAACCGAGTCCTCTTAGAGAGAATGAAGGATGCCGTCGATCCACAGCTACGAGATGAACAGGCAGGTTTCGGAAGAACAGATCATGCACGGACCAGATAGCAACGCTCCATCATAGTCGAGCAGTCTATGGGTGGAACTCCTCGTTGTACATCAACTTTGTTGACTATGAGAAAGCATTCGATGGCGTGGATCGAGACCCTCTGGAAGCTCCTTCGGCACTATGGCATCCCAGCAAGGTGGTCAACCTGATCAAGAATTCATCTGACGGCATACACTGTAGAGTGATCCATGGAGGGCAGCTCACAAACAGCTTCCAGGTGCAAACCGAGTCAGACAAGGATGCTTGTTGTCACCACTTCTCTTTCTTCGTCATCGATTGGATTATGAAGACATCCACTTACAAGCGTAGGAATGGAATCAATGGTCATTGTGGACCCAGCTTGATGACCTGGACTTTGCCGACGACCTTGCACTCCTTTCGCACAGTAAACAGCAGATGCAAGAAGACCAACATAGTGGCAGCCACGTCATCACAGGTTGGCCTCAACATCCACAAGGACAAGACCAAGATCCTTAGGATCAATTCCATCAGCAACGACCCAGTCACACTGAATGGAAGCCCCCTGGAAGAAGTACAGTCCTTCACCTACCTAGGTAGCATCATCGACCAGCAGGGTGGCACAGGCATGAACATCAAAGTAATGATTGGTAAGGCAAGAGCAGCCTTCTTACAGCTCAAGAACATCTGGAGCTCCAGAGAGCTGTCTTTGGCAATAAAGATTCGACTGTTCAACTCCAACGTGAAATCAGTCTTACTGTATGGAGCTGAAACCTGGAGGACAACCAAAACAACCACCAGGAAGATCCAGACCTTCATTAATGGCTGCCTCAGAAGGATTCTCCAGATCCGCTGGCCAGACCCCATCAGTAACATCCACCTCTTGGAGAGGACCCATCAACTCCCAGCAGAGGAAGAAATTAGAAGGAGAAGGTGGGGCTGGATAGGACATACACTCATGGCAGCCAACCAACATCACCAGACAGGCACTGCAGTGGAACCCCCAAGGCAAGCGGAAAGAGGCGCCCAAGAAATACCTGGCGCCGCGACCTTCAGGTTGATAGCAAAAAAATGGGCTATACCTGGAACCAGCTAGAGCGAATGGCCCAGGATAGAAGACTATGGAGATCTGTTGTTGGCGGCCCATACCCCGGTTGGGGTGACGGGCATGAATGAATGAATGAATTTGTATTCCAAGTTGAATAAAACAAGTATCTGCTTTTTTTATTTAACCCTCCTGTTTGATTTTAAACTAGACTATTTGATGAAAATATTAAACACAGCAATTCTGGCCACGAGACAAACCCCACAAGACAGGACATAGAACACAGAACATAATTCCTATTGTGCCAGTAAATGCATGGTACGTTGAATGCTGTTCAGCTGGCAGCAGTTTTCTCTGATTATCTGAAAGACAAAAAAAACAGAGTCTACCCTTCTGGGCAGTCAGTCATTGCTTAAAGATACAAATACCCTTGTTGATTTCAGGCAAAGAGGGGAATTACCCTGTATTTTCTTGTATATGTTTCATAGGCAGCCCTATGTTTCTTGTATATGTTTCAGTGGCTTCTACCTTATCAGTTAGCTAATTTGCATTAATGGAGATGCTTTCTGGCTTGCTTCTGGATCCAAAGCTATTCACAGCTTAAAGATTCTTACCTTAAAGGGACATAATTAACTTTACCAGAATTTTGATTGCTTTTACTTTTAACTCCTGCTTTCAAACACTGAAAGAAAATATCACTACTTATAGTGGCCCCTTAGAGCCTAATAGGGTTTTAATTACATAGCACTATATACATTTCTTTAGCTAATTCGACTACATTGTTCATAGCCAAATAATTGCAATCAAATAATTTCTTGCCTGGATTTATTTACAAACATTTCAAAGACACCAAGAACTTTCCTCTTTAGCATTTTTACAAAGTTCAACTGCTGTTCCCTCTAGCAACTACTGAGTTAACTTCTCACTTCTTCCTTAAATCACTTGCTTGTCTCCCAACAGCCAATTTTATCAACTCACATCACCATTTCAAGTATCATTTTCAAGTATTTCTCTTCCATTTTGGTGGCAAAGCCCACCAAACATCTCGATGAGATGGACGTGTTCCCAGGAATGTCTCAATTACAAAGAATCAACATTTCCCAGCTGAAATAAATGTTCTGCTGGAAAACTTTCTTCTTTTTCTTTCGAAAGGACTTTTGGCTTCAAATTTTATTTTATTTTTAGACTGTGGCTTTTATGTTTTGTGGCACACAAGCAGACAAGTTAGAGAAAATATAAAATACTGTTGCTGAAAGTTTGCAATATCTTGTCAATTTGTTTATTAAGACCAGAACAACAGTACACAGGAACCCCAAAATCAGAGGGAGAGAACATAGGCTACTGTCTATAACAGAGAGGCACAACTCACTGGGTACCTGCTGATTGACTGCTGCTAAGTCCCAATTTTGTTCTGCCTTACTGAGCTGCCTAGCATGCAAGCACTTACAGAAACCCTTCCCAACATGTAAAGTCACAGTATTCAATTTTAACACAACTGCAAATACACCCAGAGCATCAATGGAATAAAATTGTCAGACACATAGAAAAACATAAACTCTTGAGCAATAGTCAACATGGTTTCTGTAAAGGAAATCGTGTCTTACTAATCTATTAGAGTTCTTTGAAGGGGTCAACAAATGTGGACAAGGGGGATCAGGTGGACATAGTGTACTTAGATTTCCAGAAAGCCTTTGACAAGGTCCCTCACCAAAGGCTCTTATGTAAATTAAGCTGTCATGGGATAAAAGGAAAGGTCCTTTCATGGATTGAGAGCTAGGTAATAATTGGAGATATACCAATCTCCTAGAACTGGAAGGGACCTTGAAGGTCATCAAGTCCAGCCCCTGCCTTCACTAGCAGGACCAATTTTTGCCCTAGATTCCTAAGTGGCCTCCTCAAGGATTGAGCTCACAACCCTGAGTTTAGCAGGCCAATGCTCAAACCACGGAGCTATCCCTCCCCTGGTTAAGGACAGGGACCAAAGGGTAGGAATTAATGGTCAATTCTCAGAATGGAGAGGGTAACTAGTGGTGTTCCCCAAGGGTCAGTCCTAGGACCAATCCTATTCAATTTATTCATAAATGATCTGGAGAAAGGGTAAACAGTGAGGTGGCAAAGTTTGCAGATGATACTAAACTACTCAAGATAGTTAAGACCAAAGCAGATTGTGAAGAACTTCAAAAAGCTCTCACAAAACTAAGTGATTGGGCAACAAAATGGCAAATGAAATTTAATGTGGATAAATGTAAAGTAATGCACATTGGAAAAAATAACCCCAACTATACATACAACATGATGGGGGCTAATTTAGCTACAACGAGTCAGGAAAAGATCTTGGAGTTATCGTGGATAGTTCTCTGAAGATGTCACGCAGTGTGCAGAGGCGGTCAAAAAGCAAACAGGATGTTAGGAATCATTAAAATGGGGATAGATAATAAGACTGAGAATATATTATTGCCCTTATATAAATACATGGTACTCCCACACATAGAATACTGTGTACATTTGTGGTCTCCTCACATCAAATAAGATATTCTAGCACTAGAAAGGTTCAGAAAGAGCAACTAAAATGATTAGGGGTTTAGAGAGGGTCCCATATGAGGAAAGATTAAAGAGGCTAGGACTCTTCAGTTTGGAAAAGAAGACTAAGGGGACATGATAGAGTTATATAAAATCATGAGTGATGTTGAGAAAGTGGATAAGGAAAAGTTATTTACTTATTCCCATAATACAAGAACTAGGGGTCACCAAATGAAATTAATAGGCAGCAGGTTTAAAACAAATAAAGGAAGTTCTTCTTCACGCAGTGTACAGTCAACTTGTGGAACTCCTTACCTGAGGAGGTGGTGAAGGCTAGGACTATAACAATGTTTAAAGGGGACTGGATAAATTCATGGTGGCTAAGTCCATAAATGGCTATTAGCCAGGATGGGTAGAATGGTGTCCCTAGCCTCTGTTCGTCAGAGGATGGAGATGGATGGCAGGAGAGAGATCCTTGATCATTGCCTGTTAGGTTCACTCCCTCAGGGGCACCTGGCATTGGCCACTGTCGGTAGACAGATGCTGGGCTAGATGGACCTTTGGTCTGACCAGTACAGCCTTTCTTATGTTCTTAACATTTTCTGTTGTACAAGGTCTCTCCTTTTTGGAACCCTTGTTTCTAAAAAGCCATGCAGAGACTTGAATCAAATTTCAGTGACTAATTATCATGTGTGTGGCATCATCATTAATGCGTGTTCTATGTAGTTAGGTTATTGTCTTCTTTAGGAAATTTGGGAAACAGGAGCCCTGGAAACCCTGTCCCCCTCCCCTCATACACACTGCACATTTGCTGCTACCTGGTGCTGGCTGAGCAGTAGCATTGTGACATCAGAGAGGATCCACCACTCAGCACCCGTCCCTCCCGTTCATTTGCAGCCCAGCTCAGCCCGGTCCCTTTCGCCAGGTGGGGCCGGGCAGCTCCCCTGCGCTGCGATCCAGCACCGGGCACCGCGGAGCACCGGGCAGGCTGTGCAGGGTGGGGAGGGATACTCGCATAGCTGACACCTGCCTGCCTCAGGGCTTTCTCCCTGCCCGCCGCGAGGATCGCCAGGGGAGCAGCAGCGTGCCGCTGAGCCGTGTCCAATTGGCCGGGTGGCTGCCTGCAGACAGCACGGGAAGAACCAGACAGCCCTGTAACGCCGCCGCTGCTCGGACCCGGATCCACGCTGCTGTGCCACCGAGACCCATCAAGTGCCACGGGGCGGGGACACCCCCACCCATGGAAGTGTCAGGGGCTGCTCGGGCTGGGAGCCCGGCGGAGAGTCCAGCTGGGGAGGCTCAAAGGGGGTAAAACGTTGCACCAAAAATATGAAAAAGTTGCAAGACAAAAACCCTTTAATTACAGCTCGGACGGGCCCCTCCGGAGCAGGGGGGCGGGGCCAGCCGCGGTCCCGCCGCCGGGCAGCAGCAGCAGCAGCAGCAGCAGGAGGGCGGCGCGAGACGCTCCCAGGGATTCCCTGCTCGCGCCGCTGCCGGGAGCCGCTGCTGCTGCGAGCTGGTGCGCGGGGTGGAGGGGTGTCCTCGCGGGCGGGCTCGCGCCCAGAGCGCTGACACTGTCCGTTGGGAACTGTCACGCCGCGCGACCCGCCCTTGTGACGTCACCGCCCTCTGCCCCCGCCCAACCAGCGTGGTCACCCGGGCTCCGCCCACTGTCACCGCGGCAACCACCAAAACAAACGTTCTCGGCACGTGGGGCAGGAGGGTAAGGATGGGCCGTGACGCAAACAAAGCAGCTGGCTGGCAGCGCGCGGCAATGACGTCAGCGAGGAGGAGTCCGCGACGCAAGGGCGGCTCCTCCCCGCCCCCGCTCGCGGTCAGCGACCAGCGCCTCGCGCACCTGTGCTGGAGGAGGCGGCGGCGGATGCAGGGACAGGACGGAGGACGGAGGCAGGGACGGTTGGAGACAGGACGGGACGGAGGACAGGGCTGGGGGGATGCAGGGACAGGACGGAGGGGACGAAGGGGGCAGGGACGGATGGAGACAGGACGGGATGCAGGGACAGGACGGAGGGGACGAAGGGACAGGGACGGATGGAGACAGGACAGGACAGAGGACAGGGCTGGAGACGCAGGGCGAAGGGAGGGAAGGATGGAGCGGGGCGGGACGGAGACAGGGCTGGGAGCAGGGGCCGGACGGAGAGGCAGGGGCGGATGGACAGGACAGAGACAGGGCTGGGGATGCAGACGGATGGGACCAGGACAGAGGGATGGGTGCAGGGCTGGAGGAGGGCGAGGAGGGAGTGAAGGATGGACGGAGCGGGAGGGTGACCAGATCGCAAGCGTGAACTATCAGGCCACGTTGGTGGAGCTGGGGAGACAGACAGACACAGGTGCGCAGCCCGTTTGGGAGGCAGAGGCACACTGGTCCGTCTGGCCGTGTGCTACCAGCGTGCCCTTTCCTATGTGCCCTAAGGCATTCCTATGTTATTCCATAACATTCCTATGTGCCATAACATTCTTATGTGCTGAATAAGAGCACATAACATTCCTGTGTTCCCCCTCCCAACACCAGGAGGAGTGTGTGTGTGCCCTTTCCTATTCTTATGTGCTGATCAGTACTGTGGTAGCAGAACTGAAACTGAAAAGGAGCAGGCAGGACTATGCACAAAGAGAAAGGGATGTAGACCTGCCCTTTGTACCCTGCAGGACCTGTGGTCACAGGCCCTTCCTAATTTGGGGAACCAAGGAATATAAAAAGTAATCTCTTGTAAATTGAACCAATGTTGTCTGACTGCTAGAGTTGGAATCTTGATACTAATTTTTCCTAATGATTGTAAGTTATTTACAGTCACCTGGCTGGCCTTTGAGGACTGACAAATCACAGCCAAGCTCTTTGATTTTTGGGAAGGCCCCAGATCATTTTGCAGCTGGAGTGGGCAGCACCACTCAGGCTACCGTTGATACATTAGGACCATCACAAGTTCTTCTGCTGAGCATCCAGCATGACGTTTGACCACAAAAAAGGGCAGACAAATAGAAGAGGCAATATAGTATGTAGTGGGCTCAGGGATGAGAACAAAGGACTAATCCTAGCGTTGACACTGGCTCCCACTGTGGCCCTGGTCAAATCACATAGGCCAAAATTTCCATACTTGAGTGCCTATAGTTATGTACCTAAATCATTGACTTTAATAGGGTATTAGAGCAGTGGAAGCTACTCCAGCCATTGATCTTTTCCCATTTTGCATACTGAGGAGGGAGAGTGCTTCCTTGTGTCCCCCCTTGCAAGGATTCCCAGCACCCACGAGTTACTCATGTGGGTATTGAACATAAAATTTTCTACCATGCAAAAATACATTTTGTTTTCAAACAATCCAAGGACTTAGTTGACACGGAGAATTTTTTTAGAAAAAGGGCAAAATAGCTTGACATTTCAAAAGAAATCACTGTTTAATTTTCTTTATAGTTCAAACATTATTTTAAAGGCGTTGAACTCAGATGTTCCTGAGGTTTAACAATGACTTGTATACATAGCTCCCAGAATGGAACCTGTGCAAACAAAAAATAAACAATAATAGTGTCTTTTAAATTCACGGTATTTTTAAAGACACACAGAGGAGAATCAGCCAGGCTGATTCATTGTATTTTCCCTGTGCTGATGAAGGAATTAGAGACAATAACAGAGCTTGACATAACCAGCTAAAGCAACCAAACCCACTGGAGGTTTAAATCTATCAATCAGCAGTAAATATGAAATATAGGGGAGTGGGATCAGGGCGATGCCCTGGGGAGAAGCCCAGAGAACTCCTCTTCCCCAAATGTCAGAAGAGGGAAGGTGCTGGGATTTTTATCCGAATGCCCTCCCTGAGTCCTATTTAGAGATTCAGGTTCTTTAACATTATAGCTGTCCCAAGTTTGCATAGTGCAATGCTTGAATTTACATGATTAGAAAGTTTAGAGTAAGTATTAAAGTTCTTCGAATTTTAAACTAGATGTATATTAAATTAAATCTGTGCTAATTAATCAGATGCATAAGAGTATTTAAGACAACAGCTCAGCCCCTCTCACCACCCTCTCTCCATCACCATTGTCAACTTTCTCTGGATGTTTTTTTATTGATAAAATGAACTGATCTGACTGGCTGAATCAAACAATAAGTTGTTCTAAACGAATCACGATGCTTCAGGTCAATAACTGTTTAGGAAACATCTGTTACGTTACTGCTTCAACATTCAGCTGAGAAAATTATTAGATATATATTCTGATAATTTGAACAGAAACAAAGTCATCGTAACAGAACATTGAGAGAGGATCAAAGCCTTAGGTTTTGAAAATAAATATCACGTCAACATTTTTTCCATAAATGCTTGACAGCGGGAGACCATTATCCTAAGATAACATTCTCCAGCAGAGAGATGATCTCTTAATTAGAGCAATATGTAAACTACTTTAGGATGCTTGATATAAATCCTGCAAACTGATTCATTGATACTTTTACTAAGATGAATTTTGATATCATGGGATGAAATCCTGCCCTATTGTAGTTTATAGAACGAGGAGTACTCGTGTCACCTTAGAGACTAACACATTTATTTGGGCATAAGCTTTCATGGGCTAAAACCCACTTCATCTGATGCATGCAGTGGAAAATACAGTAAGAAGATATATATACAGAGAACATGAAAAAATGGGGGTTGCCATACCAACTCTAACAAGATTAATCAATTAAGGTGGGATATTATCAGCAGGAGAAAAAAAAACTTTTTGTAGTGATAATCAGGATAGCAAACAGTTGACAAGAAGGTGTGAGTAACACTAGGGGAAAAATTAGCATGGGGAAATTTTTTTGGAAAAGTTATTTTGTTGAAGAATTGCGACTTTTGGGTCTGTCATCAAAGCGTCTAGGGAGGTTGAAGTGTTCTCCGACTGGTTTTTGAATGTTATAATTCTTGACGTCTGATTTGTGTCCTTTTATTCTTTTATGTAGAGACTGTCTGGGTTGGCCAATGTATATGGCAGAGGGGCATTGCTGGCACATGATGGCATATATCACGTTGGTAGATGTGCAGGTGAAGGAGCCCCTGATGGTGGGGCTGATGTGATTAGGTCCTATGATGGTGTCCCCTGAATAGATATGTGGACTGAGTTGGCAACTGGCTTTGTTGCAGGATAGGTTCCTTGGTTATTATTGTTGTTGTGTGGTGTGTGCTTGCTTCAGGTTGGGGCTGTCTGTGGCGAGGACTGTCCTGTCTCCCAAGGTCTGCGAGTGAGGATCATCCTTCAGGATAGGTTGTAGATCCTTGATGATGCGCTGGAGAGGTTTTAGTTGGGGGCTGAAGGTGACGGCTAGTGGCGTTCTGTTATTTTCTTTGTTGGGCCTGTCCTGTGGTAGGTCACTTCAGGGTACTCTTCTGGCTCTGGAACACCTGGCATTGGCCACTGTCGGTAGACAGATACTGGGCTAGATGGACCTTTGGTCTGAGCGATGCGGCCGTTCTTATGTTCTTATACTTGGGAAAATGACTAGCAACCTGGCTACCATGGCATGAGCTACCTTTGACAACTGATTGCCTCCTTATTGCAGAACATCATTACAGAAAGGAAGCTTGTAATGAAACAGGGCCAGATGTGGATGGCAGGATAGCCTCCTGCTGTGCTCATTTGGGTTTGTATTGTAGTACAGTGCAGTGTTTCTTTACAAAGGGCAATTGTTTGCTACTTTCCTTAGTAGGGACTAGGTGAAAATAAGATGAAAAATTCCAGCTTTTTGTTGGATATTGTTTATCTGCTCCTTGCACATTCAGGGTAATAGCTTAGAACTTTCACGAAACTGAAGTTGCATAAAATGAGTTTTGTTTTAATACAGTTTAATTTAATTACTTTCAATTATCTGATAAACACAGCATTGAGTGGTGAAAAAGGGACTGTCACAAAGATAAGAATGGCAATAAAATATATACTGAAAACAACAGATGAGTAAGAGCTTCATTGTTTAAATAGTACATAGAAAGAAAAAACTATTATATATTAAGAAAAAAATAGAAATTAACAAACCAAAAAAACCTTCATTTAACATTACTTACGTTTGCTTTCATCAATAAAATAAACCATAAAATAATTAGGAAATACAAAGTCAAAATTTTCAAAAACGATTAAAGATTACGAAATTTTATGTTCTCTTGTTAGCAAATGTCCAAATAAGTGTTGCCTGGGCACCCTTAATTCAGTCCTCTTGTGCATTTCCATGATGATGCAGACTTTCATTATCTGATCCCAGGAAGAAGATCAGCAGGAAGAAATGGAATAAGAGGAAAGAGAAGATGAGAAAAGAGGAAAGGAGGAAGAGGAAGCCCAAAGGACAAATTTCAAACACCATAGCGAGTCACAGATTCATAAATTCCAAGGCCGAAAGGAACCACTCTGGTCTGACTTTCTATTTAACATCAGCCATTGAATTTCCCTGAAAATAATTCCCACAGAAATTAAAGCAGATTGTTTAGAAAATCACACAATCTTGATTTATTTTAAAAAAGGCCAGTTGTGGAGGATCCAGCACAACCCTTGGTGTATGGCTCCAAACCCTGAGGTTAAAAATGCGCTTTCTCTCTAGTGTGAATTGGTCTAGGCTTCAACTTTCAGCCATTGTCTGCTCTTAACCTTTATCTGCTAAAGTGAAGAGCTCATTAGTAAATATTTCTTCCCTTAGGCTCACCGCTTACCCTTCTCTTTGAATGAGCTCCTGTACTCTGTCAGCACAAGGAGTGTTTGCTAATCCTTTCATCATTCATGTGGCTCTTCTGTGAACCCTGTCAATGTGAGCATCTGTCTCAAACTGTGGACACCAGAAGTGGACCCAATTTTCCGGGAGTGGGTGCACTAGTGCTCAGTACACCAGGATGGAACCTCTCTATTTCTGCTTGAGATTCTGCTCTTTGTATGGCTCAGAGTCACATTTGCCCCTTTGGCCACTGGGAACTCATGGGAGCTGATTATCCCCCATGACCCCAAGTCTTTTTCAGAGTTGGTGGTTCCCAGGTTTGAATCCTCTATCTTGTACACAGAGCCTATATTTTGTCTTACTTTCTACACAGGTGATGACTTCTTTCGACAAAATCTAAACACAGAAATGAAAAAACTCACAAGAATCTCCTCCCCACCAATCCCCTTGGTCCTCACAGAGAGACAGCAAAGATGGAGGCTTGCTGCAGCAGGCTACAGGGTCTCAGGCTTCCCCTGCCCCATCCCTGTCCTGCCTGGCTGTTGTCAAGGGAGCTCTGTGAGGTCACATCCGCCTCATCGTCTTTGCCCAATAGGCTGAATTCCTGCCAAAGGCCTTTGTGAAGTCACTGCCACACTCACCTTTCCCTTGCAGGCCTGATGTCTGCCCCTGGCCAGCCCGGTTCGATGTTTGAGTTGCACCCACAGATCTCCCCACTTGGTCATTATTGATTCTGGGGAGCAAGCAGGCTACCCAGTAAAACAGCAGAGTCTGTTCCTCACCCCACAATGAGTTTTTCACAGAGGTGTCAGTTGAGAAACAATTTGATGGCCTAATCCGGCCTCTATTTCTCAGGCTATGAAATTTCACACACTTAGCACCATATTAAGCCCAATCGCTTGTGGAATTCACTAAAGGCACTTTCCAGAATGACAACAAGTTGTGATGTGAGGATAGCTGGAAACAGAGAATCCACCTTTCCCCTAGCTAATTTGTTCCAGTGGCTAGTGTCTCTCACTGTCAAAAATGTGTGCCTTACATTTCATTTGAATTTCTCAGGCTTCAGCTGACAGCCCTTGGTTCTTGTTGTGCCTTTCTTGGCTAGATTGAATTAGCCCTGCCCCATGAAATCCGATCTCCCCATCCTGCTGGGAGCCCCTCAGGCAGGAGCACCCCAGTGGGTGCCTCCTAGCTGTTTGTCTTCTGGATTTGGGACAGGACTTCCCCTGTATGGATGCTCTCCGTAGGGATATCAGATGCACCTCCAGAGGCAGTGCAGAAGCAAGTGCACTGCATCAGCCTGTCATTGGGATCAGGGCTTTGGCCTTGGCAGCTTCTGCTTCAGCCACATCTCTGGGTGCCCAGGCTCAGGGCTTCTGACCCTGTGGCCACCTCCACATTTGGGAATGTCTTGTAGTTTCAGAACGGTTGGTGGCTCCTTCCCTCCAAGCCCAGGTCTGAAGGCAGGACAGCAGTGAGGGTGGCAAGGCTGTGACTCTCCTACAACAACCTTTGAACTCTTCCTCTTCCATTTTGGTGGGAAGCCCACCAAACAACATCTCATTGAGATGGACGTGTTCCCAGGAATGTCTCAATTACAAGGAATCAACATTTCCCAGCTGAAATAAATGTTGTGCTGGAAAACTTTCTTTTTTTCCTTTCAGAAAGGACTTTTGGCTTCAGATTTTTTTTTTTAGACTGTGGCTTTTCTGTTTTGTGGCACACAAGCAGACAAGTTAGAAAACATAAAATATTCTTGCTGAAAGTTTGCAATATCTTGTCAATTTGTTTATTAAGACCAGAACAATAGCACATAGAACCCAAAAATCAGAGGAGAGAACATAGGCTACTGCCTGTAACAGAGAGGCACAACTCACTGGGTACCTGCTGACTGACTGGTGCTAAGTCCCAAGTTTGTTCTGCCTTACTGAGCTCCTAGCATGCAAGCACGTACAGAAACACTGCCCAACATGTAACGTCACAGTATTCAATTTTAACACAACTGCAAATACATCAGAGCATCAACATTTTCTGTTTTACAAGGTCTCTCCTTTTTGGAACCCTTGTTTCTAAAAAGCCATGCAGACTTGAATCAAATTTCAGAGACTAATTATCATGTGTGTGGCATCATCATTAATGCCTGTTCTATGTAGTTAGGTTATTGTCTTCTTTAGGAAATTTGGGAAACAGGAGCCCTGAAACCCTCCTCCCCTCATACACACTGCACATTTGCTGCTACCTGGTGCTGGCTGAGCAGTAGCATTGTGACATCAGAGAGGATCCACCACTCAGCACCCGTCCCTCAGTTCATTTGCATACTTGCGGAGAATGAATAGCAACCTGGCTACCATGGCAGAGCTACCTTTGATGACTGATTGCCCCCTTATTACAGAGCATCATTACAGAAAGGAAGTTTGTAAAGAAACAGGGCCAGATGTGGATAGCCGCGATAGCCTCCTGCTGTGCTCATTTGAGTTTGTACTGTAGTAGGGTGCAGTGTTTCGTTACGCAATTGTTTGCTACTTTCCTTAGTAAGGACTAGGTGAAAATAAGATGAAAATTCCAGCTCTTTTTCTTGGATTGTTTATCTGCTCCTTGCATTCAGGGTTATAGCTTAGAACTTTAGCGGAAACTGAAGTTGCATAAAATGAGTTTAATTTAATTACTTTCAATTCTCTGATAAACACAGGATTGAGTGGTGAAAAAGGGACCTTCACAAAGATAAGAATGGCAATAAAATATATATTGAAAAGAACAGATGAGTAAGAGCTTCATTGTTTAAACAGTACATAGAAAGAAAAAAACTATTATATATTAAGAAAAAAATAAGGAAAGTAACAAACCAAAAACCCCTTCATTTAACATTACTTAAGTTTTCTTTCATTAATAAAATAAACCACAAAATAATTAGGAAAAGAAAGTCAGGATTTTCAAAAATGATTAAAGGTTACAGAAATTTTTACTCTTCAGCTGACAGCCATTGGTTCTTGTTGTGCCATTTTTGGCTAGATCAGATTAGCCCTGCCCGTGAAATCCGATCTCCCTGTCCTGCTGGACCCCCAGCCAGGAGAACCCAGTAGGGCCTCTAGCTGTTTCTCTGCCCGGCTGAGGACAGGACTTCCTCTCCGTGGGGATATCAGGCGCACTTGCAGAGGCAATGCAGAAGTGAGTGTGCTGCATCAGCCGGTGTTGGGCTCAGGGCTTTGGCCTTGGCAGCTTCTGCTCAGTCACATCTCTGGGTGCCCGGACTCAGGCTTCTGGCCCCTGTGGCTGCAGCCAGGGCTGGGGCACTGGGCTCAGGACTTTCATGCCCTTCCCAACTCCTGACGGCACTCTGGGTACCTGGGCTCAGGGCTTCTGCCTGGCATCTGAAGTGAGAGCTCTGGGCTTCCCTTGCAGTTCCTTCTGGGGCTCAGGGTCCATTTCTCTGAATGCCCCGAAAATGGTAGGAGCCAGGCTGTTCCCAAGTAATAGGTAGGAGCTGAGGTGCTACAACATGAAACCTCTCTGAGGCTCTTATCTGCTCCACAGGGACGTCTGTCTTCTCCTCAATTAGCAGTGGGAAGGGAAAACCCCAAGGAGGCTCCTCCTCGCGCTCACAGGCTGTCGGGGCAGAGAATTCACCCCAAGGCCACGCTTGTGAGTCTGTATCATAACACGCATGCACAACAGCACTGCACAAAGTTTATAAACGTCACCTTAACTCTGATGGTTCCTAACGTTTAAAGGCCCCAGGGGTGCAACTTGGAGCTGGGGTACCGCTGAGCTCTCTGTCTCCCCAGCCTGGGCTCCCTCTCACACTGCTGCTGGGAGAAGATGCAGCTCGCTCCCGTCCTGCACTCACACAAACCTTTGCACAGGCAGGAACACACCCAGCTGCAGGGACCAGGAAGCTTCTCCCCAGCTCCCAGCCTAGGTCCCCAGTGCTGCAGCGACTTGCCCTGGCCAAAGCCTGACAGGATCACTTTATTACCCAGTCTGCTCCTCCTCCAAGTGGAGAGGATCATGCACCAGTCTCTGGTCCTGAGCAGGTGCCCCAACCACATCTAGCAAAACAGAAGAGTTTTAGGAAATAGAACACACATTGATTAACTATGCAAAGATAGGCTTGAAGGGATTGTAAGCAATGGCGCACAGCTCAATGCAGGTTACCCAAGAACTGAACCAAAGAACCCTCTGCTTTGGCCTCAGCGGCAGATCTGGGGCGGTGAGCTGAATTCCAGACTCACTTTCCTGCTCAGCTGCAGCTCTTTCCCCAGGTCTCTCCCGCCGGCAGGCTCGGCTCAGCGGCTGGCTCCAGCCACCGCAAAGTCGAACCCTCCTGCCCCCAGGCTGGGCACAAAGGGGCTAATGCAGATCTCTCCCCATACAGACCCGGCTGGGGCAGCAGCAGCAGCCCAGGCACCCACCGGCCCCAGCAGCTCCCACACTCCAAATGCCTGCACCGCACACCCGCCGGCCTCACAGCTCCTCCCCACCCTCCATGGTCTCATGGGCTCATGAACTCATAGACTCGAAGGTCAGAAGGGACCATAATGATCATCTAGTCCACCTCCTTCACAAGCAGGCCTCACAATCTCACCCATCCACTTCTAGATCAAACCCTAACCTATGTCTGACTTACTGAACTCCTCAAATTGTGCTTTGAAGACCTCAAGCTGCAGAGAATCCTCTAGCAAGTGACCAGTGCCCCATGCTGCAGAGGAAGGCGAGAAACCTCAGGGCCTCTGCCAATCTGCCCTGGAGAAAATTCCTTCCCGACCCCAAGATGCTGATCACTTAATCCCTTAGCATGTGGGCAAGACTCACCAGCCAGCACCCACGAGAGAATTCTCTGCAGTACCTCACATCCCATCCCATCTAACATCCCCTCCAGACCACTGGGCATCCTTCCCTGCTGAGAATCAAAGATCAATTGCCAAATTCATTGCCAAAATTAGGCTAGCCCATCATACCATCCTCCATAAACGTATTAAGCGTAGTCTTGAAGCCAGATATGTCTTTTGCCCCAATACTCCTTGGAAGGCAAGTCTAAACTCCATAGTGTCCACTTGATAGCCACTGGTTCTTCTTCTTCTGCACAGCATCGCTCGTGGAGAACAAGGACCTGCAAATCTACAGTCGTACTCTATCTTTGTTTCAGAATGAAAACAAACTACCGCCTCAGAGGACCAGAACGGATTTCAGCTGATGGACAGCTTTCCTCAGTGTTTGTACATTTTAATAGGAATATATTGAATGATTAAATTCATTTCACGTCCCCGTTCAGCGGAACTCCTGAACATACAGGAGATGGATATGAAAATATAGATCACTTAAAAAGAGGACATGTAAGAGAGCAGCTGGACTTGAACCAGAAACCTCTTGATCTGCCATCAAATGCACCACCACTGAGTTCCCTGAGGCAGCTGAGTGTTGGAGCCAGTGATCTTGAAGAGTATGAAGGGACACTTATTTCAAGAGCTTCTCTTCCATTCCCAGACATGAGTGGTTTTAAAAATGGAGTTTCATTACATTTTCTATGTGCATGTAAACACCACAGCTTGCACAATCCCACAACTGCTCAGTCTCACCAGAGCACAATAACTTTGGAGGCCCCACACCCAGCTACCCAGCTCTGCGGCCTTTAACCTCTTCAGCAGTTCTCCAATGCCTTAAAGCCACAGGGCACAGCATGGAATTTGACCCCATTAATCCTAAATCAATTTGGATGAAAAATCTTTGCAAAAATATTTTGTTTTCCAAACCAAAAGCATCTCCCGTTTGTGGCGTCCTTAAACTGTCTCTTCGCACACAAGAGAGACACTTCAATTTGGAAACGAGATAAGATGCTTCAGTCAGGGTAAGCAGTTGCTCCCCTTCATGATTGAAAGATCATAAAATGCCAGTCAAATTGACTTTCAGCCCTTACACAGCAGACCCCACTGGCATCTCCCGGGGCCGGGTGGAGCCAGCTCACCTTATCAAACCTTCCCATACCCGGGAACAGGAAAGTGCGAGGCTGCAGCGCCACCTGGCAGCCACAGGACAAATCGCCGGCTGCTGCACATGTGGGCACTGGGAGTTCGCTTAACATGGAAAGCTGCCTAATGCACGGTTGGCAAAACGGGGTCTGCTGCACTACATCATCATCTGCAATGACTCAACCCGATAGGACACCTCCTGTGCTACGCTGCTACTAGTGACCCTCTCAAACAGGTCCCCACAGCTCCCCAGCCTCCCCACCAGGAGGCAGCTAGGAGAAGGCTTGTTACACTGCTCTACAGCCAAAATGCTTCTGAAATAAATGGAGTCAACTTTACTAATTCTGGGTCACTGAGAACGAAAATGATGCTTAAAATTCTTGATTGGCTCTAGTTTTCAAGATATGCTATTGAGTCAGTATTTATGACCCTTGACTTGGGAATGGGGAGGATAAGTGAGTTATAAAGGGACAGGATCTCAATTTAAACCAGTAATGGCTATAATACATCTTTGACTGGATCTATGAATAAATCTATGAATGGCTTTGGACAGTACTTGCTTTTAGGCAAAACAATGAAGGATACAGTCTGAAGCTGGTATTGCCTCATACATGATATGAATTGCATCATGTTATTCCTAGAAGTCATGGATGATGCAATCATAATGAAGCTGAACCAATTGCCCTATATCAGCTCTAGAAATCATACAGTGTCTTGCTCTCTTATTTGTCAGTGTTTGATTTTGCAAAGGGACCCATTTCTCTTTAGCCAAAGTGAGCAGAGATGCCTCGTACTTGTGTGAACAGTGCAGATAACTTGTGCTATGTTTGTGGTGAAGTGACTTTTGCATCACACAAGTGCAGTATAAACACTATGGTTAAGAAAGCCTATCACTTTTCTTTTGGCTGCAAAATTGGAGATCAGGTGTGTGTTGGAAGCAATGAGTGTGGCAATCTCAGTGAACCGACGGAGGGTGACGGTGGTCAGAGAGAGACAACGGAAGGTTAAAGGGGCAACGATGGGCATAACGATGATGATTGTGTTGTATTTCATTCCTTAGATCTGGTGCCACGGCCGGCCCTTTAGCCTTGTAGTTTACCAAGAGTAAAACTAAATATCTGTTGAGATACAAGGGAGAGTCTGTGTCCATTCCTGCTAGCTGCACAGGGTTTGACATTGCTGCTTTCAATCCTCCGGCTCTGCCGAGACAAAGGAACAATTCAGGCGGTCACTGAACTGAAGGAGGAGATGATTTTCTGACAGGAGGGACGGCTCCTCTTAAAGGTGTTTGGCAGGCAGCCTCCTTCCCAGGTCTGTCCCGACAACACCCAGTTGAAAGGGACTCTCCTCAGCCCTCCTCAGCCCGGTGAAAACAGCGAGTGAGTGAGCGTGGGGAGAGCGGCGACGGAGGAGATGGATTGAGGGCTGGGACCTCTGTGAAGGGGCAGGATGAGGTGTTCAGTTTTGTGGGGTCAGAAAGTTGGCAACCTCAGATCCAGAAACAACTCAAACACCCAACGAGTCTGGCCAGGGCAGGACATCAGCCTTGAGGAGGGTGGGTGTGGCAGTGACATCACAAAGGCCTTTTGCAGGAACTCGGCCTATTGGGCAAAGGTGGTGGGGAGGGTGACCTCACAGAGACCCCGACATCAGCCGGGCAGGACAGAGGTGCAGGGCCAGGCCAGTCTCTGAGACCTCCCGGCTTTGCTGCATAAGTCTCCTTCGCGAGGTCTCTCCTCGAGGGCTGAGAGAATTAGGATTCAGAGTTGTGAGCATGAGGAGGAACCTCTGTGGAGTTTTCTCCTTTCCTACCACTGATTGTGCCGAAAACAAACTTCCCTTTGAGAAGGTAAGAGGCTCAGAGAGCTTTGGAACCTGTTCCGTCTGATCCACCTGGCGCAGGCAGCATTCTAGGCCCAGACAGCACTGGCTTCAGGTGGCAGAATTTGATTTCCTCACTAGGTTTTGATGATTGGAATCCCTGGGGACATTGGGGTGTATCCTTTTTGGTTTATCTTTTCCTCTTTCCTCCCTCCTTTCTCCTCTTCTCTTGCTTCTTTTTTCCCTTTTCCAGCTTCCCTCCCTCTACCTAGGAGGGACGGGTCTGGAGTGCGGGCAGGGGAGGGGTCATGCTCTCAAAGCCGGAGGTCCTCACCAAGAGGTGGGTCTGGGTCTGAGAGTGATCCCCTCTGATAGTGTCCTGGGCCGTCCTTTGGGACATCTGGTGAGACCCCTCAGCCTCCTGCCTCTCAGAGTCTCAGTGCTGATTGGCTGAGCAGGGGGCTATCGACACCAAGGAGACTCAGGTCAGTTTGGTCTCTTTTCAAATCAGGCAAATAAGTCACAACCAATCCAATGTATGGAATTAATCTTGCTGCTTCTCTCCATTAATTGTCTCTTGGCAGGTCTTAATTTTCAATAATGTCCTAGGTCTTCTAAAATACTTGCTGAATAATTACTATGAACCACTGTTGGTCTCTAGCTCACTTGAGGCACTTTATTCTGATCACTCAATGTGTGAAATTCAAGATGTGAGAGAGAGGCAGAAAGCCAGGAGCAGTCTTTCCTCTAATTTGTTATGTCCATGTGTGGAATGAATTTTGTTTTGGGCACAAATATGGAGGTGAGGTGTGACACATCACCTGCATATTGCGCTCCTTACAAAATTCATTCTGCACATGGATGGTGTGTGGCAGGGTGAGGCTGAAAGGTTTGGAGTGTGGGGAGGCTCAGGGGCGGGGTTGGGGCGCAGTGATGTGAGGGCTCCGGCTGGGGTGCAGGCTCTGGAGTGGGGCTAGCGATGAGGTCTCAGCATTGGAGCAGAGGGTAGGGGCGCAGGGGTGAGGGCTCTGGGGTGGGGCTGGGAATGAGGAGATTGGGGCAGGTTGCCCCAGGGAGAAAGAACTGCCCCCTCAGCCCTCTCTCCCCACAGCAGCTCAGGGCCAGATGAGAGGGTACCTGTCTCAAGCCGCAGCAGCGCCGGTGGGGCTGGATTGGGACTGAGGAGGCGACAGGATTTATTTTCCGAAGTCAAAGGAGGAAGGGATGGAGTTATGCTTCAGTTTTACCTCATAAACTTATTCCTGTCTAACCTACAGGACACTATGGGAATAAGACACTATGGCATGTGGTGACATCACAAGAGCAGAGGATGTGAGAACTACAGCAACTGAGAGGGTGGGGATTTAGAGTCGGATTGTTTCAAATGCTGCATTTGTCGGCTGACATTTAACAGCAACGCTTAGCTAACACAATGGAGAAAGGAATTCTCTGCTAAAGATTCAACCTGCCCCTTTGGCCAACTCTGCCCCTTCCTGACCGGGTGTGCTCAGAACACCTCTCCCAGCCTCCCCACAGGCCCACAGCTGGGCACCCAGCACAAAGCAAGGGAGGTTGCTTGGCTTGTTTACTTTTACTTTTCAAAGGCTTTTTAAAGCATTTTCTGCCCCTATTCCCCATGGTGAGGAAGCAGATGGTTAGTTAAACAAAAGTTAAACAAAAGTTAAAAGGTAGAGTGACTAAAATGAAATCCTGCAAGTTGCATGGGCCCTTTTAAAGACACCATAATAGAGGCCCAACTTCAATGTATACCTCATATTAAGAAACACAGTAAAAGAACTAAAAAAGAGCCATCGTGGCTTAACAACCATGTAAAAGAAGCAGTGAGAGATAAAAAGACTTCCTTTAAAAAGTGGAAGTCAAATCCTAGTGAGGCAAATAGAAAGGAGCATAAACACTGCCAACTTAAGTGCAAGAGTGTAATAAGAAAAGCCAAAGAGGAGTTTGAAGAACAGCTAGCCAAAAACTCCAAAGGTAATAACAAAATGTTTTTTAAGTACATCAGAAGCAGGAAGCCTGCTAAACAACCAGTGGGGCCCCTTGACGATCAAAATACAAAAGGAGCGCTTAAAGACGATAAAGTCATTGCGGAGAATCTAAATGAATTCTTTGCTTCAGTCTTCACGGCTGAGGATGTTAGGGAGATTCCCAAACCTGAGCTGGCTTTTGTAGGTGACAAATCTGAGGAACTATCACAGATTGAAGTGTCACTAGAGGAGGTTTTGGAATTAATTGATAAACTGAACATTAACAAGTCAGCGTGACCAGATGGCATTCACCCAAGAGTTCTGAAAGAACTCAAATGTGAGATGCGGAACTATTAACTAAGGTTTGTAATCTGTCCTTTAAATCGGCTTCGGTACCCAATGATTGGAAGTTAGCTAATGTAACGCCAATATTTAAAAAGGGCTCTAGAGGTGATCCGGCAATTACAGACCGGTAAGTCTAACGTCGATGCAGGGCAAATTAGTTGAAACAATAGTTAAGAATAAAATTGTCAGACACATAGAAAAACATAAATTATTGAGCAGTAGTCAACATGGTTTCTGTAAAGGAAATCGTGTCTTACTAATCTATTAGAGTTCTTTGAAGGGTCAACAAACATGTGGACAAGGGGATCCAGTGGACATAGTGTACTTGGATTTCCTGAAAGCCTTTGACAAGGTCCCTCACCAAAGGCTCTTACGTAAATTAAGTTGTCATGGGATAAAGGAAGGTCCTTTCATGGATTGAGAACTGGTTAAAGACAGGGAACAAAGGGTAGGAATTAATGGTAAATTCTCAGAATGGAGAGGGTAACTAGTGGTGTTCCCCAAGGGTCAGTCCTAGGACCAATCCTATTCAATTTATTCATAAATGATCTGGAGAAAGGGTAAACAGTGAGGTGGCAAAGTTTACAGATGATACTAAACTACTCAAGATAGTTAAGCAGATTGTGAAGAACTTCAAAAAGCTCTCACAAAACTAAGTGATTGGGCAACAAAATGGCAAATGAAATTTAATGTGGATAAATGTAAAGTAATGCACATTGGGAAAAATAACCCCAAATATACATACAATATGATGGGTGCTAATTTAGCTTCTAGCGTCAGGAAAAGATCTTGGAGTCATTGTGGATAGTTCTCTGAAGATGTCACGCAGTGTGCAGAGGCGATCAAAAAAGCAAACAGGATGTTAGGAATCGTTAAAAAGGGGATAGAGAACAAGACGGAGAATATAGTATTGCCCTTATATAAATCCATGGTACGCCCACATCTCGAATACTGTGTACAGATGTGGTCTCCTCACCTCAAAAAGATATTCTAGCACTAGAAAGGTTCAAAAAGGGCAACTAATATGATTAGGGGTTTGGAGAGGGTCCCATACGAGGAAAGATTAAAGAGGCTAGGACTCTTTAGCTTGGAAAAGAGGAGACTAAGGGGGGATATGACAGAGGTATATAAAGTCATGAGTGACATTGAGAAAGTGGATAAGGAAAAGTTATTTACTTATTCCCATAATACAAGAACTAGAGGTCAACAAATGAAATTAATAGGCAGCAGGTTTAAAACAAATAAAAGGAGGCGGGACGGGACGGAGGACAGGGCTGGGGATGCAGGGGACAGGACGGAGGATGAAGGGGCAGGGACGGATGGAGACAGGGGACAGGACAGAGGACAGGGCTGGGGATGCAGGGATGGGACGGAGGGGACAGAAGGGGCAGGGACGGATGGAGACAGGGGCGGGACAGAGGACAGGGCTGGGGGCGCAGGGAAGGGAGTGAAGGATGGAGGAGCGGGAGGGTGACCAGATCATGGCGTGAACTATCAGGCCACGGTGGTGGAGCTGGGAGACAGACAGACACAGGTGCGCAGCCCGTTGGGAGCCAGAGGCACACTGGTCCGCCTGGCCCTGTGCTACCAGCGTGCCCTTTCCTATTGGGGTGCGCCCATGCTGTGCCACAGAGCTCCCCTGCCCAGCACCCCTACAACTCGTCCACCACAAATGCACAGTGCTGTGCACACACACCTCGCCCAGCACACCCCTGCCCACAGCCCCACCACAGCTGCCCAGCACCCCACACAGAAACCCCACTCTCTAGTTTCCCAATACACACAGATTTCCCCTCCTTCCTTCCTCCTCCCAGTGCCCTTCCCACAGCCCCACACCATAACTGCACAATGCCCCACAGACCCGCAGTGCCCTGACACACACAGATCTCCCCATAGCCCAGCACCCTGTTTTCACTCTTCTTTTTCAAGACCCAAAGGGAGAAATCCCTCCCTCCTCCTACTCCATGGGAGGAGGAAGCGGGCATTGAGCTTCTCTATGAATAGCTCCAGTGCCTGATTCTGCTTGAACTTACTTTTCCTGAAAGAGGCACCATTTTTCTCAGTTTTACCGTCACCTGGGGTTCTGAATAACAGCAGTGAAACTGACCAAAGCTGCTAGTGCTTGGCAGCATTGTGAGGCGGAATAGAAGCTCTGGAACTGCCAGTTTGCAGACTCAGGAAGACAGGTCTGCACTGGTTTACATTTGGAAGGTTATCTTCAGATAATGAAAGCTGGGCATGTGCTTTCTTCAGTCCCTGACAATGCATGGCAGAGAATACAATTATTAAAGAAAAACAGTTTTAGCCCCTTTTTGCACAGTTACCTGCACTTATACAGGTTGCAACCTGATATTCCTTGCACAATCTACACGTTTGGGTGCATCGGTAATGCCCTAATTGTATTACCGTTGCACCGTGATTTTCTTGGTTCTTTTAACCAAGGTGAAGTATTCCTAGAAAATAGGTGAAACATTTGGATTTGTAACAGTAATGTAAATACTGTGATAAATTCAGTGCCCTATTCCCATGGTTCCACAATCATAGAAATGGCACTGGAATTTACTTTTATCTTCAGAATTCTTCCCCCCTCCCTCCGCAGATCACCATAAGAACTTCAGGAAGGGCATTTGAAATAACACATAAAAGCAATTCCATGCACAAGTCTAGAGTGTTTTCTGTTTCTCTGGAATTTGGCAGTCTATGGTGCTTAATATGGGCATATATGTTTGATTACTATAGAAATTTTTCAGATCCTGTAAAAAAAAAGTCTGTCTTCACAGAATCCTCTCATCATTGGTACAGAAAGTGAAACAGAAGTGCTGCAGTATTTTAGGGTTTCTGGATTTGTTTTCTCAGGAAACAATTTTGGTGCTTTTATTATGCCAGATAATTACAAAAATGTACTATCTTAAAAATATTGGTGATTGGCAGCAGTAGCCCTGGAAACGAAAATGGGTGAGATTTTCAAAGAGAGTAAGTGATTTAGGAACATAAGTCTCATTAACTTTTAATGGGACTGGCATTTCTAAGTCATGCAGTTTTCAATGTCTCACCCATCATGTAAAATAGGGCTTGAATTTTCTATGATTTAGTTGACCACTGGCATGTACTTTCAGTATTTTCAAAAGCATATACCAAATGGTAAATTAGAACATGCTGTAGCATGGCTAGTGCTGAATTATCAGACAAGTAGTTTCAAAACTTCCAATTTTTATGCAGTATGTAGCTATTTATTTGTTCTAAAATCCATACTCTTACTGGCAAACTATTCTCAGACCTTGTAACCTTGTATGACTCTTACATAAACAAAGTTGTAGCTTCTAGTAGAGACTTAACTGATTTGCTCCGCTCTTTGTGTTATAGAGGAAAATTTTGTTCTCAGATGCCGATTCTTGAAATGATGAGGTTTGTCGATCCATAAATCACCTTCTTTCAAGGCTGGATCAGATATTCAAACAAGGTTATGAACCTCCTTACTTGTACAGTCATAATTCCAAAACAGGTCGATCAAGAGGAGTTAAGTCCCTGCCCTGTATAATTTATAAACATGAAGCTGAGTAACCTTGGATGACTAAATTAAACTCTAAAATAATAATGAAAAGCTTAGCTTTATTTTAGCAAACTGGTATTACAAGTTTCATGACATAAATGTTAATTATCAATATCTTTGGCACTAGAAAATGGATTTTCTCTGCACAAAGTCCATTTCTTGGCAGAGGATACATTGGGAACTATCAATATAAAAGGATTCCTTATTTATTTTCGTGGCCCAGGGTTGTCTCCTGGTTTCCCTGTTTATATATTATATAATAAGCATGTTAATCAAGGGTGATCATGTTAGGTTCTTTTCATCCATGGTTTAAAACAATTAGAGAAACTCTTTCTTTTCCCCCCCTTAGCTTAGTCTGAAGAAAAATTCACAAGATGAAATAAGCTCTGTGTGGGTTTTCCCCATGTAGAGCAGTGAAATTGTCCTATTTGTTTTTCTATTTCATATTTCTGTACATGTTAATTTATTTTTATTCCTAAACCATTCCACAAGTTCCTATGTTTAAATATAATTTGAAAGTCAGAGTCACTCTAGGCAAAAATTAGAATTAAATTCTTTATTAGAAGTACATCATTAAGCATAAAGAATGAGAGTACTTGTGGCACCTTAGAGACTAACAAATTTAATAGCTCTGTAAAGGCAAAAGGGAAGGGCATGGGTGGAAATGAAAAAGTGCAGGCATTTGCAGAGGATTTCACTGGAGAGAGGATGAGGCTTGGAGATGGTAGCACACATTTTAAAAAAATCATATTGCTTGTGTTTCAGGCAAGATTAGGCATTTATTTACCTTTAAAATACATTTTTAACTGGATTTTCAAAACAGTTGCTCTCAGAAACCACTGTGTAACTTAACCTTAATTTAATTGTCGAGTAATTGATAGAATTAGAAACCACAGATATTAAGAAAGATTACACCAGAGGTTATCAAGGTAATTCACTGGACTGCATTTCTGGTATCTTTTGGATGATGCTGCAGAATATTTGGGGCACAGGACCATTGTTTTGTTAGACAGTGCCTAGAACAATGAGGCCCTGAACCCTGATTGGTACAAATCATAATAGAAAGAACTGGGTGGAAATTGCTGAAGGGCCCGATCTTGCTCTAATTGAAGTCAATGGAAAAAATTCCATTGATTTCAGTGGTGTAAATTGAACCACAAAGGAGGCAGTTGGGGAGGGATACCGCTGGGATAGGTTTACAGAAGGACAAGTGGCATTTGGGACTTCAGACACCTTGCAGAGCCAGAATGAAGTGACATACACAGAAGCAAAGACAGAGGGGTGGTTGGTGAAGCTATTAACAGCTGGGAGGTCCAGATATGTGAGCCACACTCAACAAAGTGAACATGTACAAGCACCGGGGCCAGAGTTTATTGTTTCCTGGATACTTTAAACAGGATCATTACATGCTGAAATAGATGAGTATTGCTAGAGTTATGAAGGCAAAATTGTCCTGTTAGATTGCACCTGGGAAATCTGGGTTTTGTTTTATCTGTTGGTTTTATGGTTACTGTATATTTTGTTCCTGTCCTCTTTATAAAGTGCTGCTGATTTTTATATTGTTCCTTATTCATTTGATGCAGGGCCTTATTATATCCCGTTGTTGTTTTAGGCTACTCTTGTGGAGTATGAAATATAATTAAAGGCCACATTTTCAAAGGATCCTCCTCTATTCAGGCGTGTAGAAGTTTTCATGCAAATAGCAGCATGTGCATGTTTCAGGTAACAGCAGATGCATGCACAGGTGATAGATTCAGACTTGCAGTGCTCAGAAAGTGTGCATACAGATATTTGCATGGATTTAAATAGAGGCCACTTTTTGAAAACGTGTCAAAAAATATCAGTAAGTTAGGCCACCTTATAACTAGGTTACATTTAAATAGCTACATAAGTGGGATCAGGGAGATCTACTTTGTCCTGAGCTGTTACAATTGATAAGTGCTGGGTCACTTTAATAATTTCAAACCCCTATAAAGAACCCCTTGTTATGGCAGGAGTCTTGTAGGTGATGTATGTGATGATGAATATGCCAGAAAAATTCCAAGATATCGTGTGTAATTGAGCAAAACCCCAGGTTTAATGGAATTGAAAAGTACTTGTGTCACAGATGTAGGCAATTACTGTTCATAAAGGGGCACCCACAACTTGAAAATCATTTCAATCAGAAAATGCTGCATCTACTATTGTTACAATTAGCCACGGAGGTTGCTGTCACTGAAAGGGATTAATGAAAAAATAACATTTTCATCTCTTGTTTTCATTTGTTTGCTGTGTGCATTTGGCAGGTCTCTGTGTAATAGTCCTTGTGTGATGGTGCCTGCCCTTCCCTATGCTACTGAAGAATGTGCTGATCAGTACTGTGGAAGCAGAACTGAAACTGAAAAGGGAGCAGGCAGGACTATGCACAAAGAGAAAAGGGATGTAGACCTGCCCTTTGTACCCTGCAGGACCTGTGGTCACAGGCCCTTCCTAATTTCGGGGGAACCAAGGAATATAAAAAGTAATCTCTTGTAAATTGAACCAATGTTGTCTGACTGCTAGAGTTGGAATCTTGATACTAATTTTTCCTAATGATTGTAAGTTATTTACAGTCACCTGGCTGGCCTTTGAGGACTGAAAAATCACAGCCAGAAGCCCCCTCGAGGTTTGAAACCTGTTCAGTCTCAGTCATCTGGTGAGAGTTGAATTCTAGGCATGGAAAAAACGAGCTTAAGGAGGCAGAATTTTATTGTGTACCTGGGATTTTGTCCTTTAGATTCACTGGGGACATTGGGGGTTGTCCTTTGTTTCACCTTTTCATCCCTCCCTCCCTCCCTCCTTTCTCTTCGTCTCTTGCTTCTTTTATCCTTTCTTCTATTCCCCTCCCAAAACCAGGAGAGGGGTGTGTGTGTGTGTGTGTGTGTGTGTGTGTGTGTGTGTGTGTGTGTGTGTGTTGCGGGGCAATGATCCCCACCAGTGACCTGGGCCATCCTTTGGACTCTCTGCTGAGAACTCTCAGCCTCCCATCCTCAGTTTCTACCCTGATTGGCTGAGCAGGGGGTTATTGCCAGAGAAGAGACTCAGGTCTTGTTGTTCTTTTTTAAGACCAAGTAAATAAGTCATAAGCAGTTGTATGTTTGATGAATTTTGCTGCTTCTCTGCATTAATTGTCTCTGAGCAGTTCATGATTCTCTCTAACATTCCAGTTCTCCTAAAATACTGGCTGAATACTTACTGTGCACTGTTGCTGGTCTGGAGCTCATCTGAGAGCACTTTACTCAGATCATTCAATGTAGGAAATTTAAGATCCGATGCTTAGTTTGAAAATCAGGGCTCTTGGGTCTTATTCCCAACTCTGCCACTGATTATGCGACCTAAGACAAGTCAATTATCCTTTCTCAGCCTTATCTTCTCCCTCTTTCAAGTAGGGATAATAATGATCCGCTCCTACCTACCTCACGGTGGGTGGAGATAGGAGCCAACTCTAGGTTTTTGCTGTCCCAAGCAAAAAAAATTAGCTGCCCCACCCCAGCCTGGGCTCCTCCTGAATCTCCCTGCTGCCCCAGCCCTGGGCTCTGCCCCTCCACCCACACCCCTGCTGCCCCAGGTCTGCGCCTCCCCCAAACCGTACCCCCCCGCCGCCAGCACTGGGCACTCCCCCACACACACCCGGACCCTCTGCCACCCCAGCCTTGGGATCTTCCCACACATGCACCCCGTGCTGCCCCAGCTCTGGGCTCCCCGCCCACTTGCACCCTCCTTCCACCCCAGCCCTGGGTCACTGGTAACTTGCTCCCAGAGTGGGTCATTCAGCAGGAATTTTGGATGTGCACAGAACACAGACAGGATTGGTTCCCATATGGTTACAGAACTGCAGTAACATAGAACAATTTCCAGCTTGTGTGATTAAAGGATATCTGGATGCATATTATAAGACTGTCCTGCAGAAATGAGAAACGTTGAGGTGCCTTTATTATTCTTATGTTCCATTCTTTGTTTCTATGGGCAATTTGCCAATGCAATATCACTGTCTTCCTTTTAAACAAATAAAACTATAAAACAAACAAACAAAGGCAATGGCTGTTGAAAATAGCAATTCCAGTCCTAAAAACCACTGGGAAGCATTTCTTGCTCAAGTTTATCCTACTTTTTCTACAGCAAATTACAGTGAATCAGTATATTTGATTTGGGAGAAATGAAGTAACAGCTGCCCAAATTGAGCTTCAGCACTCCTGAATTTTGAGGGTGTTCAAATCTGGAAGGCAGGTGCTAGATTCCCTTTCTGAATATTAGCTAAATCTGGAAAGGAAAAGTCAATTTCTGCTTCGATGGCTCAGAAGTGGAAATCCCTGCCCCTGCAAATGGGCTGCTCCAAGCACCTGCTTGCTTTGCTGGTGCCTAGAGTCGCCCCTGCCTCCACCATCCTGCACGCCCACCCTGTGCCCCAGCCTGGAGCCTGCACCCAGCACCCAAACTCCATTCCAGAGCCCAACCTCTCAACCATCCCACACTCCAAACCCCTGCCCCAACCCAGGGCCTGCACCCCAGACCTCCTCGCCCGACCCAAACTCCCTTGCAGAGCCTGAGGCAGGTGAGGGCAGACTTCGTCGGGGAGGGCTCTGTGCAGTAATATAGTGACTCCTTGTGTCTTTGAATGAGGCTTTATACTTGGTGTGGGGGGTTGAGGAGGCAAGCAGTGAGTCGGTGGATGGAGAGGGCAAATCTCCCAGATTCAAAATCTGTGACTGTGTCTGTTGGTCCTTCTAGCTGCTTTTCTCTGGGCTGGGGGTTGTTCCCACAGGAAGGTGTTTGCTTCTTATCCCCGAGGCCATCAGTATGTCTGCTCTTCTCTAGTCAGCCCACTTGCCAAGCTTGATTGTCCTTGGTTGGGCTGCCAGCCCCTCTCCAAGGATTGCAGCTGTCTGGAGGTACTGCCCTCCACGCCTTGCTCAGTCACACCTCATTCATTCAACAGGGCAGTTGATTACCGAGTGGGGGGGGAGATCTTATTCTACTTCTAGCAAAAGACACTTTTCTTTTACCTTAATTACACTACCTTAGGGGCCCGCTATAACATATTACCAAGGTTCAATACAAAGTCATATACAAGTTATACAAAAATGCATAATGCAGAGATTTATCTACAACTGCATTAATTGACTGCATTGATTGACTGTGCAGTAATATAGTGACCCTGGTCTTTGAATGAGGCTTCATACTTGCCTCATTACTGCAGAAGAAGCAGCAAAATCCATCAAACATATAAGTGGTTATGACTTATTTACTTGGTCTTAAAAGAGAACAAAAAGGCCTTGAGTCTCCTCCCTGTCATTAACCCCCTGCACTATACAAAGACTGAATGGCCCATCCCAGTTGTGGATGTACTCCAGAGACTTGATTTGAACCTGCAGTTTATTCCATCACTGCTACAAGCCTGAACCAAGAACTTTGCCAAAGTACAAGTTTTGCCCAGGGCACCATTTCCCCTAACGCTGATTTTCATATTAACCATCAGATCTTGAATTTCATACATTGAATGACCTCAATAAAGTGCTCTCACATGAGCTCCAGACCAACAGTATGCACAGTAATTATTCAGCCAGTGTTTTAAGAGAACTGCAATGTTAGAGAATCATGAACTGCTCAGAGACAATTAATGCAGAGAAGCAGCAAAATCCATCAAATATATAAGTGGTTATCACTTATTTACTTGGACTTAAAGAGAACAAAAGGCCTTGAGTCTCCTCCCTGTCATTAACCCCTGCTCAGACAATCAGGATATAAACTGAGGATGGGAGGCTGAGGGTCTCACCAGAGAGCTCAAAGGATGGCCCAGGTCACTGGTGGGGATCACTGCCCCAGCACTACTGCAGATCCACAGTTTGGGGTGGACCTCCCACAGTGAGAGCTGCCGAGCACTCCCCATAACACACACACACACACACACACACACACACACACACACACACCCTCTCCTGGTGTTAGGAGGAACTGGAGAAAAGAAAAAGAAGCAAGAGAGGAAGAGAAAGGAGGGATGGATGGAGGAAAAGGTGAAACAAAAGGACAAACCCTAATGTCCTCAGTGATTCTAAGGGACAAGATCCCAGGTTTGGAATAAAATTCTGCCTCCTTAAGATCATGTTTTCCATGAATTCAACTGTTACCAGATGGATCAGACTGAACAGTTTCAAACCTCGAGAGGCTCTTACCTTCTAAACAGGGTCGGCTGTTTTCAAGTAAAATCACTAAAAGGGAAGGAGAAAACTCGAAAGAGGTTCCTCCTGGCGCTCAGGTACGTGAACCCCAATACTCCCCCAGTCCTCAAAGAGAGACCTGGAGAGGGAGACTTGCTGAAGCAAAGCCACAGGGTCTCTGAGGTTTCCCTGGCCCCTCGCCCCTGTCCTGCCTGGCTGATGTCAGCATCTCTCTGTGAGGTCACCACCTCCCACCGCCTTTGGCCAATAGTCTGAGGTCCTGCAAAGGCCTTTGTGATGTCACTGCCACACCCCTCCCTTGCTGGGCTAATGTCCTGCCCCGGCCAGGCACTTTGGAGGTTTGAGCTACTCCCTGTGGATCACCCCACTCAAGGAGCATTCGTTCTAGGAAGCAAGACGGCTAGACAGGAAAACATCAGACGCTGCTGCTCCCAATGCTACATTCAGTTTTAAAGAAATTAGTCAACTTTATTGCCAGAAGAGACCATTAGTGCATCTAATCTGACCCCTGCATATCACAGGCCTCCTGTATGACACACTAGCTCCTTTGAGGGTAAACACATTCAAGAAAGGCATCTAGTCTTCATGAAATGATGTCACGAGACAGGAATCCACCACTTTCCTTGGTAGCTTGTTCCTGTGGTATATCATCCTCGCTGTTGAATATTTATGCCTTAATTGTAATATGAATTTATCTCTTTTCACCTTCCAACCATTGGGTATTTTTATGCCTTTCTCTGCTACATTAAAGAGACCTTTAATAGCCAATCTTTCCTCTCCAGTAAGGCACTTCAACATTTCAATGAAGTCACCTTTCAATCTTCTTTTGAGAAGCTAAACAGGTTGAGCTCTTTCAATAGCTCACTAGAAGGCATTTTCTCCAGCCCTCAGAACATTTGGTGGCTCTTTGCTGCCTCAACTCCAATTTCACACCATCTTTTTCAAATGAGGACACCAAAACTGGAGGCAGTATTCCAGTATCAGTCTCGCTGATACGATGTCACCTCCTGTGACGTTATTGACATAATCTGTAACTGTATAGATCACCGTTGCGACCACTGTTCTATATTTGCAGCCAATATTGTATAAAG
Organism: Mauremys reevesii; assembly: GCF_016161935.1. Taxonomy (NCBI): domain Eukaryota; kingdom Metazoa; phylum Chordata; order Testudines; family Geoemydidae; genus Mauremys; species Mauremys reevesii. The sequence continues at coordinate 138,586 of NW_024100737.1, forward strand.
GTGGTCACATAAAGGGTCTATGGAGAGGTTATGATTGGCTGATTATAATTATGCTATCTCTAGATATGTATCATTTTTGTAGTTGACATTATGAATATTGGCTCTATGCTGCCTGTATTTCCAACTTGTGCTATGCTTCTGGGAACACCCCAGCCAGACAAATTGGTGTCAGCTCTGCCTAGCCTGTGATGGCCCCTTAAGGACCATCAGCTACACAACTGACCCATTGAGAGAAGGCAGATATGCCTTGTGGCTCAACAAGGTGTGCAGGGACCTGCCTATGGACAGAACTCTAAGGTTTTTGATGTCACGTGCTGGATAGAGTGTCCTTGGGACAAAGAAAGCAAAGACCACATGGCAGAGACTATAAAGACTGATGCCTCATCTCCATCTTGTCTTCAGTCCTGCTTCCTACCTCTGGAGGACTTTGCTACAAACTGAAGCTCTGTACAAAGGACTGAATGGCCCATCCCAGTTGTGGATGTACTCCAGAGACTTGATTTGAACCTGCAGTTTATTCCATCACTGCTACAAGCCTGAACCAGAACAAATTACAGCATGGTTTTACGAAAGGTAGATCGTGCCAAACCAACCTGATCTCCTTCTTTGAGAAAGTAACAGATTTTTTTAGACAAGGGAAATGCGTTGGATCTAATATATCTTGATTTCAGTAAGGCATTTGATACGGTACCGCATGAGGAATTACTGGTTAAATTGGAAAAGATGGGTATCGAAATGAAAATCCAGAGGTGGATAAGGAGCTGGTTAAAGGGAGACTGCAGAGGGTCGTATTGAAGGGTGAACTCTCAGGTTGGAGGGTTACCAGTGGAGTTCCTCAAGGTTCAGTTTTGGGTCGATTTTATTCAATCTATTTATCGATGACCTCGGAACCAAAAGTAGGAGTGGGCTGATAAAGTTTGCGGATAACACAAAGTTGGGAGGTATTGCCAATTCGGAAAAGGATCGGGATATCCTCCAGGGAGATTTGGATGACCTTGTAAACTGGAGTATTAGTAACAGGATGAAATTCAATAGTGAGAAGTGTTAGGTTATGCATTTAGGGATGACTAACAAGAACTTTAGTTATAAGCTGGGGACGCACCAGTTGGAAGTAAGGAAGGAGGAGAAGGGCCTAGGAGTCCTGGTTGATCGTAGGATGACTATGAGTAGGCAATGTGATGTGGCCGTTAAAAAAGCTAATGCGGTCTTGGGATGCATTAGGCGAGGTATTTCTAGTAGAGATAAGGAGGTGCTAGTCCCGTTATATAAGGCGTTGGTGAGACCTCATTTGGAGTATTGTGTGCAGTTTTGGTCTCCCATGTTTAAGAAGGATGAATTCAAACTGGAACTGGTACAAAGAAGGGCCACTAGAATGATCCGAGGAATGGAAAGCCTGTGGTACAAAAGGAGACTTGAGGAGCTCGGTTTATTTTCCTTAACCAAAGAAGGATAAGAGGAGATATGATTGCACTCTTTAAATATATCAGAGGATAAATACCAGGGAAGGAGAGGAATTATTTCAACTCAGTGCTAATGTGGACACGAGGACAAAGCGGATATAAATTGTCAGTCAGGAAATTTAGGCTTGAAATTAGACGAAGGTTTCTAACCATCAGAGGAGTGCAATTCTGGAACAGCCTGCTGAAGGAAACAGTGGGGGCGAAGGACCTCCATGACTTTAAGATTAAGCTAGATAAGTTTATGGAGGAGATGGTATGATAGGATAACGGGCTTAGTCAATAGGTGAATTAAGTGACACACTGGTAATTAGTACAATGGGTCAATGATAGGATATTGTTAGCCTTTTTCCAGAGGGTATGGCTGGAGAGTCTTGCCCGCATGCTCGAGGTTGAGCTGACCGCCATATTTGAGGTCAGGAAGGAATATTCCTCCAGGGTAGATTGGCAGTGGCCCTGGAGGTTTTCGCCTTCCTCCGAAGCATGGGGCAGCGGTCGCTTGCAAGGAGTGGGTGGATCGGCTTATGTGGCCTGCATCTTGCAGGAGGTCAGACTAGATGATCATAATGGTCCCTTCTGATCTTGAATTCTATGATTCTTTGAACTTTGCCAAAGTACAAGTTTTGCCCAGGGCACCATTTCCCCTAACGCTGGTCCTTGGTAACATTTCTTGATGGGGAGGGAGAGAGAGACGAGGCGTTTTCTCTCTGTTTCTTTCCTCTCCATTTTCTGCTCCTTCCTTCAATTCCAGAAACCTCCCTTGTGTTTCAGACTGTGCAGTGACACCCTCCCCACCCCAGGACTATGGAGCCTTTGGAGCAGAAAGATCCTAGGAGCTAAGGATGAAGCAAGGGGTGAGTAGCTGGCAGGAAGGAGTCCTAGCAACTCTTCTGGAAGTGCAGGGGAGGAATGACTCCCCCTTCTCTACATTCTCCCCATGGGGTTCTAGGGAGCAGGTAAGATTGTGTGATAAATTCCATCCAACATTCCCCTTTGATCCAAGCCGAGAGACATCTCAGCTATGCACGATGCCCTTGGCAGCACCAAACAAGGGATGTTTTCCACTGCCCAGGAGACCCAGCCAGGGACTGATGTGCTGGAGATATGTAGGGAAAAGGGACTGTCTGAATTGCCAAGGCAGGAAGCAAACAATCTACAGCAACATCATTAACCACAAACCATGCTCTAGCCAAAAGGGAAATGGGCAGGAATTCTTGCTGTTCAGCCATGGCCACACATCCAGAGCTGCACAGCAGTGAGGTGCTGGGCAAGCTGGTCTGAGGGAACAATTGGAAATGATCCTTCAGTGAGAACAGAACCAGAGTGTAGACAGGCCCCAGTGTTAAGTGGTTGAGGCTGAGGCTTTAGGAAGTTGGCCTACAATACCATAGGGATCTTTCTGTGGAGGTTTGATTCTTGCCAGCTAGGGAAAGCTGGTGTGTGGTGTCTTTGTGGCTGCACTTTCAGTGATGCAGGTTTCTCTATCCCATTGTTCCAGCGTCATCCTACTACATTGCCAGCTGCTTTTCAGCTGCAGTGTGGAGATTGATTGTGTGTGGGGAGAGACAGTGTGTGTGTGTGTTGGGAAGAGTGAGTGTGTTGAGGTAGGTAGGAGCGGATCATAATTATCCCTACTTGAAAGAGGAGACGCTCAGGCTGAGAAAGGAAAATTGACTTGTCTTAGGTCACACAGCCAGTCAATGGCAGAATTGGGAATAGGACCCCAGAGCCCTGATTTTCATATTAACCATCAGATCTTGAATTTCATACATTGAATGACCTCAATAAAGTGCTCTCAGATGAGCTCCAGACCAACAAGTATGCACAGTAATTATTCAGCCAGTGTTTTAGGAGAACTGCAATGTTAGAGAGAATCATGATCTGCTCAGAGACCACTAATGCAGAGAAGCAGCAAAATCCATCAAACATATAAGTGGTTATGACTTATTTACTTGGTCTTCAAAGAGAACAACAAGGACCTGAGTCTCCTCCTGTCAATAACCCCTGCTCAGCCAATCAGGGTAGAGACTGAGGAGGGGAGGCTGAGGTCTCACCAGAGAGCTCAAAGGATGGCCCAGGTCACTGGCAGGGATCACTGCCCCAGGACTACTGCAGCTCCACAGTTTTGGGTGGACCTCCCACAGTGAGAGCTGCCGAGCACTCCCCATAACACACACACACACACACACACACACACACACACTCTCCTGGTGTTAGGAGGGAACAGGAGAAAGGACAAAAGAAGCAAGAGAGGTAGAGAAAGGAGGGATGGATGGAGGAAAGGTGAAACAAAAGGACAAACCCTAATGTCCTCAGTGATTTTAAGGGACAAGATCCCAGGTTTGGAATAAAATTCTGCCTCCTTAAGATCATGTTTTCCATGAATTCAACTGTCACCAGATGGATCGGACTGAACAGCTTCAAACCTCGAGGAGGCTGTTACCTTCTAAACAGGGTCGGCTGTTTTCAAGTAAAATCACTAAAAGGGAAGGAGAAAACTCGAAAGAGGTTCCTCCTGGCGCTCAGGTACTTGAACCGCAATATTCCCCCAGTCCTCAAAGAGAGACCTGGAGAAGGAGACTTGCTGAAGCAAAGCCACAGGGTCTCTGAGGTTTCCCTGGCCCCTCGCCCCTGTCCTGCCTGGCTGATGTCAGCATCTCTCTGTGAGGTCACCACCTCCCCACCACCTTTGGCCAATAGTCTGAGCCCCTGCAAAAGGCCTTTGTGATGTCACTGCCACACCCCTCCCTTACTGGGCTAATGTCCTGCCCCTGGCCAGGCACTTTGAAGGTTTGAGCTACTCCCTGTGGATCACCCCACTCAAGGAGCATTCGTTCTAGGAAGCAAGCCGGCTAGACAGGAAAACATCAGACGCTGCTCCTCCCAATGCTACATTCAGTTTTAAAGAAATTAGTCGACTTTATTGCCAGAAGAGCCATTAGAGCATCTAATCTGACCCCTGCATATCACAGGCCTCCTGTATGACACACTGGCCACTTTTGGGGTAAACACATTCAAGAAAGGCATCTAGTCTTCATGAAATGACGTCACGAGACGGAGAATCCATCACTTTCCTTGGTAGCTTGTTCCTGTGGTGAATCATCCTCGCTGTTGAATATTTATGCCTTAATTGTAATATGAATCAACAAAGAATCCTGTGGCACCTTATAGACTAACAGACGTTCTGCAGCATGAGCTTTCGTGGGTGAATACCCACTTCTTCAGATGCAAAGGATTCTTCAGTCTTGCATCTGAAGAAGTGGGTATTCACCCACAGCTCATGCTGCAGAACGTCTGTTAGTCTATAAGGTGCCACAGATTCTTTGTTGATTTACAGATCAGACTAACACGGCTACCCCTCTGATACTTGTAATATGAATTTGTCTCTTTTCACCTTCCAGCCATTGGGTTTTTTTATGCCTTTCTCTGCTACATTAAAGAGACCTTTAATAGCCAATCTTTCCTCTCCAGTAAGGCACTTCAACATTTCAATGAAGTCACCTTTCAATCTTCTTTTGAGAAGCTAAACAGGTTGAGCTCTTTCAATAGCTCACTAGAAGGCATTTTTCTCCAGCCCTCAGAACATTTGGTGGCTCTTTGCTGCCTCAACTCCAATTTCACACCATCTTTTTCAAATGAGGACACCAAAACTGGAGGCAGTATTCCAGTATCAGTCTCGCTGATACGATGTCACCTCCTGCGACGTTCTTGACATTATCTGTAACTGTATAGATCACCGTTGCGACCACTGTTGTATATTTGCAGCCAATATTGTATAAAGGTGGTCACATAAAGGGTCTATGGAGAGGTTATGATTGGCTGATTATAATTATGCTATCTCTAGATATGTATCATTTTTGTAGTTGACATTATGAATATTGGCTCTATGCTGCCTGTATTTCCAACTTGTGCTATGCTTCTGGGAACACCCCAGCCAGACAAATTGGTGTCAGCTCTGCCTAGCCTGTGATGGCCCATTAAGGACCATCAGCTATACAACTGACCCATTGAGAGAAGGCAGATATGCCTTGTGGCTCAACAAGGTGGGCAGGGACCTGCCTATGGACAGAAATCTAAGGTTTTCGATGTCACGTGCTGGATAGAGTGTCCTTGGGACAAAGAAAGCAAAGACCACATGGCAGAGACTATAAAAGACTGATGCCTCATCTCCATCTTCTCTTCAGTCCTGCTTCCTACCTCTGGAGGACATTGCTACAAACTGAAGCTCTGTACAAAGGACTGAATGGCCCATCCCAGTTGTGGATGTACTCCAGAGACTTGATTTGAACCTGCAGTTTATTCCATCACTGCTACAAGCCTGAACCAAGAACTTTGCCAAAGTACAAGTTTTGCCCAGGACACCATTTCCCTAATGCTGGTCCTTGGTAACATTTCTTGATGGGGAGGCAGGGGAGAGAGACGAGGCGTTTTCTCTCTGTTTCTTTCCTCTCCGTTTTCTGCTCCTTCCTTCAATTCCAGAAACCTCCCTTGTGTTTCAGACTGTGCAGTGACACCCTCCCACCCCAGGACTATGGAGCCTTTGGAGCAGAAAGATCCTAGGAGCTAAGCATGAATCCAGGGGTGAGTAGCTGGCAGGAAGGAGTCCTAGCAACTCTTGTGGGAGTGCAGGGGAGGAATGACTCCCCCTTCTCTACATTCTCCCCATGGGGCTCTGGGGAGCAGGGAGGGTTGTGTGATATATTCCATCCAACATTCCCCTTTGATCCAAACCGAGAGACATCTCAGCTATGCACGATCCCTTTGCAACACCAAACAAGGGATGTTTTCCACTGCCCAGGAGACCCAGCCAGGGACTGAGGTGCTGGAGATATGTTGGGAAAAGGGACTGTCTGAATTGCCAAGGCAGGTAGCAAACAATCTACTGCAACATCATTAACCACAAACCATGCTCCAGCCAGAAGGAAATGGGCAGGAATTCTTGCTGTTCAGCCATGGCCACACATACAGAGCTGCACAGCAGTGAGGGTGCTGGGTAAGCTGGTCTGAGGAACAATTGGTAATGATCCTTCAGTGAGAACAGAACCAGAGTGTAGACAGGCCCCAGTGTTAAGTGGTTGAGGCTGAGGCTTTAGGAAGCTGGCCTACAATACCATAGTGGCTGCACTTTCAGTGATGCAGGTTTCTCTATCCCATTGTTCCAGGGTCATCCTACTAGATTGCCAGCTGCTTTTCAGCTGCAGTGTGGAACTGTTTGTGTGTGGGGAGAGACAGTGTGTGTATGTGCTGGGGAAGAGTGAGTGTGTTGAGGTAGGTAGGAGCGGATCATTATTACCCCTACTTGAAAGAGGAGACGCTCAGGCTGAGAAAGGAAAATTGACTTGTCTTAGGTCACACAGCCAGTCAATGGCTGAATTGGGAATAGGACCCAGAGCCCTGATTGTCAAATTAACCATCGGATTTTGAATTTCATACATTGAATGACCTCAAGAAAGTGCTCTCTGATGAGCTCCAGACCAACAAGTATGCACAGTAATTATTCAGCCAGTGTTTTAGGAGAACTGCAATGTTAGAGAGAATCATGAACTGCTCAGAGAAAATTAATGCAGAGAAGCAGCAAAATCCATCAAACATATAAGTGGTTATGACTTATTTACTTGGTCTTAAAGAGAACAACAAGGACCTGAGTCTCCTCCTGTCAATAACCCCTGCTCAGACAATCAGGGTAGAGACTGAGGATGGGAGGCTGAGGGTCTCACCAGAGAGCTCAAAGGATGGCCCAGGTCACTGGCAGGGATCACTGCCCCAGCACTACTGCAGCTCCACAGTTTGGGGTGGACCTCCCACAGTGAGAGCTGCCGAGCACTCCCCATAACACACACACACACACACACACACACACACACACACACACACCCTCTCCTGGTGTTAGGAGGAACAGGAGAAAGGACAAAAGAAGCAAGAGAGGAAGAGAAAGGAGGGATGGATGGAGGAAAGATGAAACAAAAGGACAAACCCTAATGTCCTCAGTGATTCTAAGGGACAAGATCCCAGGTTTGGAATAAAATTCTGCCTCCTTAAGATCATGTTTTCCATGAATTCAACTGTCACCAGATGGATCAGACTGAACAGTTTCAAACCTCGAGGAGGCTCTTACCTTCTAAACAGGGTCGGCTGTTTTCAAGTAAAATCACTAAAAGGGAAGGAGAAAACTCGAAAGAGGTTCCTCCTGGCGCTCACGTCCGTGAACCCCAATATTCCCCCAGTCCTCAAAGAGAGACCTGGAGAAGGAGACTTGCTGAAGCAAAGCCACAGGGTCTCTGAGGTTTCCCTGGCCCCTCGCCCCTGTCCTGCCTGGCTGATGTCAGCATCTCTCTGTGAGGTCACCACCTCCCCACCTTTGGCCAATAGTCTGAGGTCCTGCAATAGGCCTTTGTGATGTCACTGCCACACCCCTCCCTTGCTGGGCTAATGTCCTGCCCCTGGCCAGGCACTTTGGAGGTTTGAGCTACTCCCTGTGGATCACCCCACTCAAGGAGCATTCGTTCTAGGAAGCAAGCCGGCTAGACAGGAAAACATCAGACGCTGCTGCTCCCAATGTAAACTCCCAATGCAGTTTTAAAGAAATTAGTCGACTTTATTGCTAGAAGAGACCATTAGAGCATCTAATCTGACCCCTGCATATCACAGGCCTCCTGTATGACACACTAGCTACTTTTGGGGTAAACACATTCCAGAAAGGCATCTAGTCTTCATGAAATGACGTCACGAGACGGAGAATCCACCACTTTCCTTGGTAGCTTGTTCCTGTGGTGAATCAACCTCGCTGTTGAGTATTTGTGCCTTAATTGTAATATGAATTTGTCTCTTTTCACCTTAGGACCCTGCGAGGTGGGAGTGTGCCAGACCTTGGGCTGCAGCCCAAGCCGGAACTTCTACATGACAATTAAACAGCCCCACAGCCTGAGCCGTGTGGGCCCAAGTCAGTGGTATGCGGGCCAGCCACGGTGTCTAACAAGTTTGCGTGGAGAATTTGCGGCAAAACTGGGAACTGAACCCAGATTGTTTCAATTCTTGCCTCCCCCCTTAACCGCAAGCCCAGCGTGTGTGTGTACAGCGTTGTTTTGGTCTGTGTTTGCCTTGCATTGGCTTCCAAGGAGGCTGTGGAATTTCCTTCATTGGAGGTTTTAAGACCAGGTTAGAGATCGCCAGTCTGCGAATGTCTAGGGATACTTGGTCCTGCCTCAGCACAGCGGGCTGGAGTAGATGACTTCTCAAGATCCCTTCCAGGCCTACATTGAAATAATTCTCTTTTGTGCTGCGTCATGTTCTACGCTGAGCTGTTTTGCATGGTGCCATTTGGAACTGTGATCGCACCATGTTGTGTAGCAGTTTTATGGTGAATTGTTTTGCCTCAGCTTGTTTTCCATTGTGTACTTTTGTCCTAGGATGTCATAGTTTGCATCGTGTTGCTTTCTTTTCCTTTGTATTGTCATTTTATGCTGTGGAGTGTAGGTTGTGTTTTTCCCCCTGAATTTGCCTGACATTATGTTGTGGTGAGTTTTATTCTGTATGTTGTGTTTTTATATGTATATATTGCATCGCGTCCTAGAAATGTAGGACTAGATAGGACCTCAAGATGTCATCAAGTCCAGCTTTCTCTGCTGAGGCAGGACCAAGTATATGTAGATTATCTCTGACAGAGCTTTGTCCTATTTGTTCTTAAAGACTTCCAGGGAAAGAGACTCCCCAGCCCCTTGTAAGACTGTTCCAGAGCTGAACTGCCTTAGCTCTGGGGACACCCACACAGATTTTAGTGGTGAGCAGCTCTGGAGAGAGGAGACCCCAGTGAGTGGGCAGTTGGATAAAGAGACTAAAGTTGGGAGGAGAAACATTAACGTGTCCAAGGTCACCCAGGCTGTCTGTGACCGAGCTAGAAATAGGTTCTAGTGCCACCGTACTGCTGTTTCTGAAGGTCTCTGCCACACTGCTGTTTTAGGCACTGGTGCAAACCGTTAGTGTAGACAGAATTTACACTAGTGCACTCTGGCACTGCTGCACCATGTCCCAGTTTGAAGGTTTGGGGTGGGGAGAGGGGCTGTGACCTCCCTGAGGCCTGAGGCTCACTGAACAGTGCAGATGGTAACGGAGGGGCAGCAGTGAGTGCTGGAGGTATGAGCCAGGAGCACAGCCCCACAGGACTGGACACTGACTTCTCCTGACCCAGACACACCCCCAGCAAGGTGGTTTATCCATGGATGGGCAGGCTGTCTTGGCAGAGCAGCTCATTTGCAATCTCTGCACAGCTCTTCCTACAGTGTGCACTGGGGACCTTTCCAAGCTGCAGTGATGGGGCTCAGGAGTTAACAGGATGTGTTCCTGGCTCTGTCATGGACCTGTTTAGTGACCTTGGGAAGTCACAGCTCCTCTCTCTGTAACACTGTCTTCAGTGACTCAGAGCACTAGCACCAGCCTCAGGCAGACTGGTGAGAAGCAGGGCACAAACCCCAAATTGGGTGTGAGGTCTGTATGGAGATTTCACCAACCAAGTATCCAGTGTAAACGCTTCAGGCATTGTAACAGCATTAACATGGAGTCACAGACAGTCCTCTTGGGTGATCCCATATATCTCACCACGCAGGTGAGCTCACCTTTGTGACAGGTGGTCCCTTACTCCAGGGGTTCCCAACCTTTTTCTTTCTGAGCCTCCCCACCCCCACCCCCACACACGCTATAAAAACTCCACTGCCCATGTGGGCCCCAATACATGGTTTTCTGCCTTTAAAAGCCAGGGCTGGGGGGAGGGGGAGCACGCAGGGCACCTGCCGGCGGCCCCAGGCCCCCGGGGCCCCCATAAGCTACATTGCTTAGGCTTTGGCTTCAGCCCTGGTGATGGGGCTCAGGGCCTGGACTTCAGCCCCATGCGCTGGGACTTCAGCTTTCTGCCCTGGGACTCAGTGAGTCTAATGCCGGCTTTGCTTGGCAGCCCCCTGAAAGCTGCTCACAGCCCTCCAGGGGGGCCCTGGTTGAGAACCACTGCCTTACAGCATGAATCACAGCAATGTTCAAGTTACTTCCAGTCCCAAAGGACCCGTCACTTCCTTGCTTATGCCTAGAAACTTTCCCCCCCCCCCCCGAGGCCGGGCCGCAGACAGCCAAGCAGGTCCGTCGCGATGGGGTTTTTCATCCCCTTCCTACCATGTGCTCTGAGCAGGAAACTCAGCAAATGGGAAGTGAAGAGCACAACAACAGTCTTGTGTCCTTGTTAACATCCCATAATAGTCTCTCTGGTGTTGATGGACCTTTCCTGCCAGGCATTCTGTTGCCAATCAGCACTTCACGTAGGTAAAGTCTCTCTCCTGTCTGGTGATTTACAGAGCCACAGAGGCTCACAATGCAACTAGTCAGATGTTAACTCAGGCAGCAACTTACAAGCATTCAATAAAGTCTAAACACAAAACACATTCTTATGTTCACAGTCTGTATGAGGAGTATCTACTCATTTGGACTCACTGGGAGCCACAGAAAGAAACAAGGTGTGCTGAGGTAAAAAGGCCCAGTCTCAGAGCCCCCAGGGTCACGCTGAGAGAGCTGCCTTGGGGACAATGACAATGACAGGGAGAAACCCCAGAGTGACTTCTTTGATTCTGCTCATCTCTGGCCTTTGGTTCATAGAATCACAGAACTGGAAGGGACCTTGAGAGGTAGCTAGTCAGTCCCCTGCACTCAAGGCAGGATGAAGTATTATCTAGACCAGGGTGGCCAACCTGAGCCTGAGAAAGAGCCAGAATTCACCAATATACATTGCTAAAGAATCATCAGCTCCACCTCCTGCTCCCAGTGCCTCCCACCCATGGGAAGCCACACTAATCAGCACCCCCTCCTCGCACTCCTGATCAGCTGCTCATGCTATGCAAGACACTCGGTGGGGAGACAGAGGGGATGGAGCGTGGGCACTGCAGGCTCAGGAAGGGGTGGGAAGGGGTGGAGTGGGGACAGGGCCTGTAGCTGAGGAGTGAGCACACCCAGCACATTGGAAAGTTGGTGCCTGTAGCACCAGCCCCGGAGTTAGTGCCTGTACAAGGGCCGCGTATTAAATTCTAAAGAGCCACATGTTGAGAGGTATTTGTCAGCCTGCTCTTAAAAATCCCCAATTATGGAGATTCCACAACCTCCTAGGCAATTTATTCCAGTGCTTAACCACCCTGACAGGAGTTTTCCTAATGTCCAACCTAAACCTTCCTTGCTGCAATTTAAGCCCATTGCTTCTTGTCCTGTCCTCAGAGGTTAAGAACAATGTTTCTCCTTCCTCCTTGAAATGAACTTTTATGTACTTGAAAGCTGATCATATCTTCTCCTGACTAAACAAACACAATTTTTCAGTCTTCCCTCATAGGTGATGTTTTCTAGACCTTTAATCATTTTTATTGCTCTTCTCTGGACTTTCTCCAATTTTTCCACATCTTTCCTGAAATGTGGCACCCAGAACTGGACACATTACTCCAGTTGAGGCCTAATCAGTGCAGAGTAGAGAGGAAGATATCATCTACAAACTGTATAAATGTAACAGAGTGACTCTGCTACTGGGAGGGTTTCACTATGTCTAGGAGGTTACACCCTTGTGGGAGAGGGCTAGGCCTGTACTGGAATAAGGTCATTTTGTGCTACACAGTGTGGCAGAACCTAGAATGTCCATTACCAGGGAAAAATGCTGGGGGGAATTGACATGTGGAAAGGACAGAACCCCTGTCTGAATTCTCTCACATTGCCCTTCTTGCCTGGCAGGCTACAGAATAATGTCCACCTTTCACCTAAATCATCCCCTCCTCCCAGCTGGAAGGAAACGGCTGCAATGGAGCTGGCTCAGGTAAGGGATTATCAGGACGCTGGTGGTGGGTTCTGCTTGGAGGAGAGGAGAAGTAAATGTATAGGAGGGCAGGAGCTGCTAGAGGTAGTGGGAGGCAGGAACTGTCTAGGGTGTGGAATGGGAGGAAAGGATGTGACAAACCTGCTGAGACTTGTGTACTCTAGGGTGTGATGGGCTGTCACCCCGGGGGTGCAGTCTGGGGGGCTTCTGGGAAACACTGTCCCTCTAACCCTCAAACTGGGTTGGCCCTTCTCACACTGCCAGCCTCTCCAGGCCCTGTTATTACCCAACAGGACAGCAGGTGGCACCACGCATCCAACTAAGCTACCTGAGTGCTTTACCTAAGCCACTCAAAGACAGATAGAAGACAAAGCCAATTTCCCAGCCATAAGTGGTAGCAAACAGATCAAAGCAGATTACTTAACAAATAACCAAAAACTCAAACTAAGCAACATACTATCTGGATAGAATTTGAATTAGCAGTTTCTCACCTGACTGATGATACAAGCAGTCCACCAAGTTTCCGTACACAAGCTAAAAATCCCTTTACCCTGGGACCAGCAGTTCCCCCAGTTCAGTCTTTCTTCCTCAGGTGTTTCCAGGAGTTCTCTTGTGTGGGGAATGAGGCCAGAAATGATGTCACACTCCACCTTATGTAGCTTTTCCATATTGCAGGAACCATTTGTTCCAAACTTGTTTCCCAGTCAGTTTGTGGAAAAATACAGGTACAAAAATGGAGTTTGTTGTCATGTGGTCTGCTCACATGCCCTAGCATGCCCTGCTGAGTCATAGTAGCCATGACTCATAGGCTAGCTGAAAAATTCACAAGAGGGCTAAGCTCTTCCACGGTCCATTGTCTTTCTTGATGAGCCATGAACACTGTCTGGCTTCTTTGTTGTACCTGAAAGGCTTGTTGTGAGTGTTACCCAGAGTAAACACATTTGAAATACAGATACAGAGTCAATATCCATAACTTCAGTTACAGACATGATACATGCACACAAATAGGACAGTCATATTCAGCAAATCATAACTTTTCCAATGACACTGAACATGATGCATCTTGCACAAAATGTAACATAATTATGTCTTAATCATTTTATAATCATACCACTATGCTGAATGTGTGGTGTAGTGTCAGGGCCTAATTTCAAGGCACAGGAGTTGGGAATGGAACTTCCACTCTTTGTGGAACAGGAAATAACCCTCCAGCCAGGGCTGGAAAAACTTCCCGGACTCCCAGTGCTGGAGCCTGAATCTTCTGACACTTCATTAGTTACCACGAACCCCAATCTTTGTGGCAACTGCAAACTTTATCAATGATGATTTTGTATTCTCTTCCAGGTCATTGATAAGAATGTTAAATAGCGCAGGGCCAAGAACCAATCCTTGTGGGAACCCCCTAGAAAGAAATCTACTCAAGCATGGTTCCCCATTTACAATCATAGTTTTAATCTATTTAATGTATGCTGTGTTTATTTTGTATCTTTCTAGTTTTCTAGTCAAAATATTGTGCTGAACCAAGTCATATGCCTTACAGAAGTCTAGGTAATGTTTTCACCTCTTAGCTCATCAATACTATTAGCTGCAATCAAACTTTTGATCTCACCCAATAAGGATATCCAGTTAGTTTGATTGGATCTGTTGTCTCTGAACCTTTGTTAATTGGTACTAATTATATTACCCTCCTTTACCTCTTTATTAATTAAATCCATATTCGCTGCTCTATTATCTTGCCCAGTATCGGACTAACACTCTTGTAATTAGCTGGGTCATCTCTTTTACACTTTTTAAATATTGGCACAGCATTAGCTTTTTTCCAGTCTTCTGGAATTTCCCCATTGGTCCAAGTCCTAATTAAAATCAACATTAACAGTCCTCCACCAGGTCTTTCAAAACTCTTAATACAAGTTATCTGGACCTGCTTATTTAAACATGTCTAACTGTAATAGCTGCTGTTTAACATCCTCGTGAGTTATTGTTGGGATGGAAAGACTGTCGTTGTCAGCGTCTTATATGATTACATCATCTGTTTTCTCCAACTCCAGGGTGATATATTTATTGAACACTATTACCTCTTCTGTATTATTTTTGATAATTCTGCCATTTCCATCTAGTAATTTACCACTACCATTGTTAGGGATTAATTTTGTACTTAATATACTTTTTTAAAACTTCCTTCTCATTTTCATTAAGTGGTCATTGATTTCTGATAGCTTCCCTTACCAATTTTCTACAATTCTGACTTTCTAACTTATATTCTTTACTGTTGACTTCCCCTTTCTTCCATATATTTTCTTTGGAGATTCCTACCAGGAAGCCACCAGCAGGGTCAGAGACAGCCCCATCTCCTATATCAAGCCCTGGCTAGTAGCTATGTGATAAATGTGATGACTCTGCCTCTGTCTGTCAGCTGGGAGACACAAAGGTTCTCTCTTTCCACCCTCTGATGCCTCCTGGCTGCTCTAAGCAAGGTAGGGTGGGACTCTGTTAACATGTGCCTCCTGGAGCTTCCATTTACCTGGTGCTGCTGTTCCGTGAATAGTGGGGTTGTGAGTGGGGCAGCAGGTACTGAGTGTTGGACTCTTGCTCTTTCAGGGGCCAGTGACCTTCGAGGAGGTGGCTGTGTATTTCACTAGGGAAGAGTGGGTTCTGCTGGACCCCACTCAGAGAGCCCTCTACAGGGATGTCATGCAGGAGAACTATGAGACAGTGGTCTTGCTGGGTAAGGAGTCCTGTCGCCTGGGTTATTAGAAGCTGTGGGGTCTCTAAAGAACCTGAGTAGTAATAACAGTATACCTTTATTCATCATACAAGTTTTGCAGGTTTTCTTGCTCCCCTTTTTGCCTTATCTCCCACATGGTAGTATCATTTTTGGACATGTGCCTTTTTGGTGCCGTCAGTCATTTTAAAATTGGATTTAATATATCCTTATTGGCTATATTAATCACTGTAGCTTTCATGCCTTTTCCTCATTTTAAGAGGAAAATATGCCTCCTGTAAATTCTAAATTGAGTAAATATGTGTATGACTCATGCATGATTTGTGTGACAGTGAGATGAGCTCTTTTAGGAGGCGTGTAATGTTGCCATTCAGGATCCCATGGGTGAAGGGATAAGAGAGCCGTGGGAGGGGCGGAGAAGTGGGGGGAGTAGGTAATTCTGGGGTGCCAGGACAGGGGGAGGGTGTGTGCAGGGTTAGAGCTAAGCAGCAGCAGGGAGGTAGGAGGTAGTGAGAGATGAGGAGAAAATACAAGAAGCTCCCAAGGTGCCGGGAAGTGGTGCCGGCTGAGAGTAATGGGAAGAAGGGAGGAGCGTGGAGGAAGAGCACCCGGGATGTGGGCTGGGTGGGTCATTGGGAGGGAGGAGAGGTTTGGGAATCTAGAGCTGTGGGGGATCCCAGACCTTTAACCCTCAATCCCTACTGAAGCCTTGTTGCTTTAGAGCCTACACTCCAGTTTTATTTCTGTTCAGTTTTTTACATGTTCGCCCCCAAATCTATTTATTTTAACAATTGACCTCCCTCTCCCTCACTTAACCACTCTCTCCATATAACCTCCACTTGTCTATTCTCAGTGACCCTGGCCACTGATCCTGAGTCCTTGCTGCATTCCTCCCTGTGACGATGCGGTTCTGGCGGGACCCAGCGGAGAGTGCCAAATCAGGACCAATTGCTCAAACAGGGCAGTCACAGCCCTAGGCTGGGGTTTTTCCACCTCTAAGGCAAACCAAACCAGCCAGACAAAGAGGACTTTGGTCTCACCCACTGGCTAACCACAAGTCACACAAGCAATTCCCTTAGACACTCCAGTCTCCCAGTATCACCACCAGTGCTACTCGTCCTGGGGATGAATGGTTATGAAAACCAACACCCCAATAAAGAAAACAGTTCTCTCTATCCCAAAGGACCAAGCCCCAGACCCAGGTCAATATACACATCAGATCTTACCCACAAATCACGCTCTTGCCAATCCTTTAGAATCTAAAATCTAAAGGTTTATTCATGAAGGAAAAAAGGTAGAGATGAGAACTAGAATTGGTTAAATGGAATCAATTACATACAGTAATGGCAAAGTTCTTAGTTCAGGCTTGTAGCAGTGATGGCATAAACTGCAGGTTCAAATCAAGTCTCTGGAGTACATCCCCCGCTGGGATGGGTCATCAGTCCTTTGTGCAGAGCTTCAGTTTGTAGCAAAGCCCTCCAGAGGTAGAAGCAGGATTGTAGACCAGATGGAGATGAGGCATCAGCCTTAGATAGGTGTAACTGGTTGGGACTCACCCCCGCGGCGCCTCCTGCTGGTGACTCTGGGAATTAGCTCATTCCAGTGGAGCACCTCCTCCTGGTGGTGTCCCGTCCGTTGTTCTGTCCTCTGTTATCTCTGGACCCGCGTTGCTGCGTGCTCGGCGGCGTCCTCTTCGAGGCCACTGCCCTCCGGCAGTGCCCCTTAGTCCTTCTGCGCCCCCTTCCGGGGGGGTCAGTGCTCAGTGGTCTCACACCCCAGTCACTATGTGCAATCGCCCTCTGAGTCTAATCCCTCCTGTCAGGGATCTGGCGTAGCAAGATGGCCGCTCCCTACAGCCAATGGCTGGGTGCACTGCAAAGGGGGGGACCCAGGCCCGCCCTCTACTCTGGGTCCCGGCCCAGGGACCCTCTGGCGTCAGCCTCGCTGTCCTTCTCTCCCCTTCTGCTGTCTGTTTCCTGGGCCGCTTCCCCTACGGCCCCTTGCACCCGCTAGGCCCTTCCCTTCAGGGCCTGCAGCCTGGCAGGCTACGGGTTCAAGCTCCCTAGCCTCCCCGAGCATGGCCAGCACTGCGCTGTCCGCGGTGCTAGTCTCCACCCTTGGAGACTGACCTTCCCCTGTCGAAGGCCTGGGACAGACTGACTGCTCCTGCTCTGGGCAGCCTTTATATACCCCTGAGCCTGGCCTGATTGGCTGTCTCTAATCTGGGCCCTGATTGGCTCTCAATAAGCCCCTCTCTGATTGGCTCACTGTCTGCACAGGCGCCCTGGCCTGCCGCAGCCCACTCTCACAGGGAGTGGGGCAATTCTCCCCACTACAATAGGCTTTTCCAGGTGTAAGAACCTCTTTGTCCTTACTGTGGAAAATTACAGCAAAATGGAGTCTGGAGTCACATGGGCCAGTCCCTGCATACTTTGCTGAGTCACAAGGCGTGTCTGCCTTCTCTCCATGGGTCAATTGTGTAGCTGATGGTCCTTAATGGGCCATCAAGCAAGCTGGGCAGAGCTAACACCAACTTGTCTGGGATGTTTCCCAGAAGCACAGCACCAACTTGAAATACAGACAGTATAGAGCCAATATACATAACTTCAACTAAAAATGACACATGCACACAGACAGCATAATCATAACCAGCCACCCATAACCTGGTCTTAGACACCTTATATGACCCCCTTTATCTAAGATTTGGTGCCACTACAGGACCTTGGTTGCAAACCATGTTCTATATGGTCCCAGTTTATACCAATAACGTCACACTCCCTCCCATAGCAGGGCCGCTACCCAGGCACAAATGGGCACTTTGTTGATGATGTCACTGGGTGGTTGTGTAGCCCGTACAATTGTTACACCTATAAGATTACATATTCCGAAGCCCTTCACACCACTCGGGCTTATCTCTATACACCCATACAGTCTGTTCCCCAGTGTTCCCTTCCCAGCTCTGATGCTGCAGAGCATTTACCCCCGTCCTCCTTCCCAGCCTTGCCTGTGTCCCTGTTCCTGTTCCCCCCACTTAATAAACATGATTCCAATTTCCCTTCCCCCTCCTGTTTGACCCCAGTTTATAGAGTCATATTCTCAGCTACACCTAGCACGATTGATTGTACAGAAGAGAGAAACAATTAGAGAACCAGACAGATAAACAACAGAAAAGTGAGGGCCATGAAGATAGAACAATACAGAAATGAGAGTTTCGCAGTCAGAGCCATTGATAAGTGATTTCT
Organism: Mauremys reevesii; assembly: GCF_016161935.1. Lineage (NCBI taxonomy): Eukaryota > Metazoa > Chordata > Testudines > Geoemydidae > Mauremys > Mauremys reevesii. The sequence continues at coordinate 156,832 of NW_024100737.1, forward strand.
TGCCAGACAGGATGCTGTCAAACTAAGTTTCTTTTATCCACCTTAAGATCTGTTTCTTTATCTGGTGGTGATGGGCATCATACAGACAGGATCGTCTTCCTAACAGCCTAATAGCACCTTATTTCAGTGTGACTGGTTTGGGATGAGAGGATGTGACCCTTCGCTTCCCAGCTAATGGCTGCCCCTGCTGCTTAGCCAAAGTCCTTAGCCTAAGAAAAAGGCCTCAGACTATCCTAGTCAGGGCCGGCTCTGGCTTTTTTGCCGCTCCAAGCAAAAAAAAAAAAAAAAATGGAGGGTGGGGGCCACCGGAGCTGCAGGGGAAAAAACAAAAACAACGGGGCCAGAGCGGCAACGGAGAGTGCCAAATCAGGACCAATTGCTCAAACACCACCTCCGCGCCGCCTGCCGGGAGGGCTCCGAGCTGCAGCTGCTCCGGTTGGCAGGGAGGGAAGGATGCGGGCTGCCCTGCCGGGCTTGCTGCAGGGCGCTGCCCTCCTCCGCCCCCTACAGGGCAGCCAGAGCAGCAGAAAAAAACCCCGTCAGTGCCGCCCTAGGATTGGGCGGATGCCGCCCCCTAGAATCTGCCGCCCCAACCACCAGCTTGCTCAGCTGTGCCTGGAGCCGGCCCTGATCCTAGTGAGAGAAGACCCATACACAGGCAGACTGAGATTTTCATTCTTTGTTTTCATACTCCTGTAACTAGTTAAGTGATAAAAAACAATTGTAAGTTCTTAATGTATAGGCTTTACAGGCAGGCCTGAATATCTCTATTCTAACAGAGGATTCGACCCCTTCCTCCATTCTGTGTTTGTCTTTTCTATTTAGATTGTAATTCTTCAGGGCATGGGCCATCTACTATTCTGCGTTTGTACTGTGCCTAGCACAATGGGGACCCCCTGTTAGTTGGTCCCTAGGCACTGAGGTAATGAATGTGATTTAGAATAATTACTCTCCTGCCACATTGAGCCAAGGAAGCTGGCCCTGGGATGTTACTGCTTAAAAAGGAGATTGGCTTAAAACCATGGACTATTATTTGTGAAAAGTATCCCACAAATTCCACTGACCTCCCTTGATTTCTTTGCCTTGAGTAGAGTTTCCAGTTTCCAAACCTGATGTGATCTCGCAGCTGGAATGAGGAAGAGCCGTGGGTCCCAGGTCTCAGGGCTCTGAGAAAGAAGTGCCCCTGAGCTGCCTGCACAGGTGGGGTGGTTAAACCAACTCGAAAACTGTCCAGGAAACATTTGGGATGCCTACAAAGACCTTGTGAGCTCTCCAAGTTCAGGATTGTTCCCTGCAGATGTGGCATCATTAGATAGATGTCACTTACAGCATCCCACCTATCCTGACTGTCAACTGGCAGCAGGTCCCCCCCAATCTCGCTTTCCCCTGAGAGTTCTGGTGAGATGCAGACCAAAACTGATCCCTTCCATTCTCCTCTGGGGAGAGGTTTGGGAAAATCTCAACATATATTTTGGTTGGTTCATCCCTTTTTCCATTCCTATCTCTGAGATTTCCTTTCTCTCAGGCACAGAGAGTGACCTATGTCTCATTCTCTCTGTCTCCCATCAGGTGACAGGATGGTGAGTGATAACAAGGAGGAGAAACCCCAGCAGGAAGATGCTGAGCCAATAGAACCACATGGGACATTATCAGGAAGATCGAAAGGGAATGTTTCCTGGGTTGTGCACTCCCAGAAAAAGCAAAAGCAAAAGCCTGTGAGACTCAGCAGAGGCCAGAGGAAAACTTCAGTAGCCACACAGACCTTATTACAAGTGAGAGAATCAACTTGGAAGACACACATTACACATGCCATGAGTGTGGGAAACACTTCAATTGGAGCTCACACCTTATCACACATCGTAGAATCCACACAGGAGAGAAACCTTATGGATGCTCTGAGTGTGGGAAATGCTTCACTCATAGTTCAACCCTCATTTCACATCAGAGAATCCACACAGGGGAGAAGCCCTACACATGCTTTGAGTGTGGAAAAAGCTTCAATCAGAGCTCACACCTTATCAGATATCAGAGAATCCACACAGGAGAGACGCCCTACACATGCTCTGCATGCGGGAAAAGCTTCACTCAGAACTCTACCCTGATCGCACCTCAGAGAATCCACTGTGGAGAGAGACCCTACACATGATCTGAGTGTAGGAAAAGCTTCAGTCAGAGCACAAACCTTATTAAACATCAGAAAATCCACATGGGAGAGAACTGTAATAAATGCCTTGATTAGGGCTGGCCAAAGGTTGAGGGAGTTTTTGTTGTTTTATCGCATTTGCTCATTCCTGCATTGTGGTCTTTGCTCCAACTTCACTGTGGTCTCTCAGCTCCCACACATGAGTTACCTGCTTCTGCATTTTGCAGCTCACCCTTCATTGGGGTCAGTCCTGTGATCTTTTCTATCAACTCCTTTCCTTTTGAGTCGTAGGAGTGTGTGTCCCTCCAGCCAGGAATGTTCATCAGCTCCAGGTGAGAGAGGTTTGATCCCAACAAGCTACACTGAGGCAAAAACTACCTGTGCCTTCCATCCACTAGGGCTGTACATGGCATTGGCTGCTCAAGTTAGTGATCTTGGTGTAAAAGACAATTATAGTTGTAGTGCAGATGCAGCTGCAGCCCAGGTGCAGTGGTTGGCATTAGCTTTCCCTTTGACCTGACCTAAACTCCATCACTTTTCCTAGTCTAAACAAACCCTGAGCATCACGGTTATACTGTTCCCCCATTTCAAACCAAGTGTTAGTCATCAGTTCCCCCTTTGAAACCAATTGTTTCATTCCCAGTTGCTCTGATGTTGCTTCAGGTTGTGCTGGAGAGCAGATATTTTTATTATCATTTTCCTCACTTAAAATATATTGAACTATAACAAAGAGCAGGAACAGGGCAGGGATAGGGAAAATGTCATTTCACCCTTTGTAACAACAGAAGAAGTTAGTGTAAGTCAGAGGATTCCCTTATTCCCGATCACCATTCCAATCCTCCATTTGTTCAATTGGTTAGGTCACTATTTTTTCTAAAGGGCTGAGAAGAGGATTCCTTAGTAAATGACTTGGAATGAAGCAAAATACCAATGGATTTCACTACCAAAGTCGTTGTGGCCCAGGCCCTGCAAGAGTCGCTCCTGAAGATATCTCCTTCCTAATCAGCTGCTTATTGCCTATTATTTGGGAAATACAATCCATATTGAGGTAGGGATGGGAAAAATGGAAATGACATTTGTCTTCAGCTCACCCCTGGAGGTGCTGCAAATGTGTAGAAAATGGAAGGTGTGTTGAATGTGATATAGCTGCAGAAAGATGCCTGTTTTTAATAGAGACCTGACATTTGGTGTCTTACAGGGATTCTAAGCTGCATCTGAATTTAGTCCCTAATTTAAATCTGTGCCTCCAGATTAAAGAAATAAAGGGCATAGTTGGGGAGTTGTACCTCACTATCACTACTGATCTGTTGTGCAGTTGGTGAAGAATTCTACGCCAGAGAAGTATAAAATTACTCCAAGCAAGGTCACAGATTTGACAAGAACTCGGGTAGAAATTGCAGGTACTGGTGGTTGATTTTCACCCCCGAGATGGAAGCTATGGTGACCTGTGGCCCAGGTAAACTCTTTTTAGACCCCTGCTCCCTAGTTAAGTGGCCTTGGTCACACTCCTAAAGGACACCATGATTAAATTGGGAACAACTGTCCTTTACCATTTCAATCCAAAGTTTCATGAAGCGTAGAGAGAAACAGCTGATTCCTTCAGAGCCATTCCATGCCTATGGATCCCAATCTGGCTGCCTTGTTGGACAAAAGCACTTCCATGCTGGGAAAACAATGGTAGCCAATGAGAGAATGTATCGGATTCGAAGTTCAGACTGCAGGATACTTGAATGCTGAGTCCAGAGTCTGTGGTTTAGTCAGGACTGCACAACTCGTAAAGCGGCAAGGGCAATAGTACTCCAAAGAAAACAGCTGAGGCCAAAACCCCTGGCTCCACTGAAACCCCCAGTGCCACCCAGCCCCACAAAACACCCCCAAGCACTGTCCGCCCTGTGAAACAAACCCTCCTTCCCCAACACCACCCCGCCAACACAGCAGTATTGAATGTTTGTTATAAGTTATAGCAGGCCCCTAATGTAGTATAACGAAGTTAAAAGAAAACTCTCTTTTTGCTAGAAGTAGAATAAGATCTTCCCCCCACTTTGTAGTCAATTATGCTATTGAATGAATGAGGTGTGAATGTGGAAGGCAACACCCCAGACAGCTGCAACCCTCGGAGGATGGGAGCCAGACCAGATCAGTAGAACAGGTCAGCCACTGACTCACTACTCGCCTTCTCAGCCTCCACCCCCGCTCACCTTCTCAACCCCCTTCCCCACCGCCAGCTCACCTGCCAACCCACCAATTCCTGCCCGCTCACCTCCTCAGTCCCCAGCTCACCTCAGCTCTCCCCTCCCGGCTCGCATACTCATCCCCTGCCACTGCCCGCCTGCTCTCCTCCTCAGCCTCCCACCCCCCTGGCCAGCGATGAGCGACCAAAATCTTAACCACCAGGTCCCTCCTCACCCCAGGGGGTTGTGTCCACCCGGGACTCCTGCGCCTATCCAACCCCCTGCGTTCCTTTTATGCCCCCCCTCTGGATCCCACCCCAAACCCAGCCCATCCCTGTCCTCTGACTGCCCCCTGTCACCCCATCCAACCCCTCCGCATTCCTGATGGCCCCCCAGGGACCTTTGCCCCATTCAACCACCCCTTCTCCCTGTCCCCTGACCACCACAGGAACCCCAGCCCCAGATGGTTCGCGGGGCGCCTGGGAGGACTCAGAAGCAAATGGCGCCTTCACACTAAGGCCCAGGGTGGCAGATGGGAGGTAGGTGAGCTGGGTTGGGGAGCGGTTCCCCTGTGCACCCCCCGGGTTACCTGCTGTGGTGCGGGCGGCCCCCCTGACCCAGCTCACTTTGTCTCTGTCTCCACCTTACTGGGCCTGAGCGCGAAGCTGCCACACCGCTTCTCTTCCCTCCAAGGCTTCCTGCGCGAACAGCTGATTCACGGAAGCGGGGTGGGACATTCAGGGGAGTAGGTGGAGCGGAGGTGAGCTGGGGTCAGCCGCTGGCTCACCTGTCCCCCCGCCACTGCCAACCCCCTCAGCCCCCTCCCACCCGCTATTGTGTCATACAGGAGGCCTGTGATATGCAGGGGTCAGATTAGATGCTCTAATGGTCTCTTCTAGCCATAAAGTCGACTAATTTCTAAAAAACTGAGTGTAGCATTGGGAGCAGCAGCATCTGATGTTTTACTGTCTAGCCGGCTTGCTTCCTAGAACGAATGCTCCTTGAGTGGGGTGATCCACAGGGAGTAGCTCAAACCTCCAAAGTGCCTGGCCGGGGCAGGACATTAGCCCAGCAAGGGAGGGGTGTGGCAGTGACATCACAAAGGCCTTTTGCAGGGGCTCAGACTATTGGCCAAAGGTGGTTGGGAGGTGGTGACCTCACAGAGAGATGCTGACATCAGCCAGGCAGGACAGGGGCGAGGGGCCAGGGAAACCTCAGAGACCCTGTGGCTTTGCTTCAGCAAGTCTCCTTCTCCAGGTCTCTCTTTGAGGACTGGGGGAGTATTGGGGTTCACGTACCTGAGCGCCAGGAGGAACCTCTTTCGAGTTTTCTCCTTCTCTTTTAGTGATTTCCTAGAAAACAGATGTCCCTGTTTAGAAGGCAAGAGCCTCCTCGAGGTTTGAAACCTGTTCAGTCTCAGTCATCTGGTGAGAGTTGAATTCTAGGCATGGAAAAAACAAGCTTAAGGAGGCAGAATTTTATTGTGTACCTGGGATTTTGTCCCTTAGATTCACTGGGGACATTGGGGTTTGTCCTTTGTTTCACCATTTCGTCCCTCCCTCCCTCCCTCCTTTCTCTTCGTTTCTTGCTTCTTTTATCCTTTCTTCTGTTCTCCTCCCAAAACCAGGAGAGGGCTGTGTGTGTGTGTGTGTGTGTGTGTGTGTGTGTGTGTGTGTGTGTGTTGCAGGGCAGTGATCCCCACCAGTTACCTGGGCCATCCTTTGGGCTCTCTGGTGAGAACTCTCAGCCTCCCATCCTCAGTTTCTTCCCTGATTGGCTGAGCAGGGGGTTATTGCCAGAGAGGAGAGTCAGGTCTTGTTGTTCTTTTTTAAGACCAAGTAAATAAGTCATAAGCAGTTGTATGTTTGATGAATTTTGCTGCTTCTCTGCACTAATTGTCTCTGAGCAGTTCATGATTCTCTCTAACATGCAGTTCTCCTAAAATATAGGCTGAATACTTAACTGTGCACTGTTGCTGGTCTGGAGCTCATCTGAGAGCACTTTACTCAGATCATTCAATGTAGAAAATTTAAGATCCGATGCTTAGTTTGAAAATCAGGGCTCTTGGGTCTTATTCCCAACTCTGCCACTGATTATGCGACCTAAGACAAGTCAATTATCCTTTCTCAGCCTTATCTTCTCCCTCTTTCAAGTAGGGATAATAATGATCCGCTCCTACCTACCTCACGGTGGGTGGAGATACGGCCAACTATAGGTTTTTTGCTGTCCCAAGCAAAAAAAATATTTGCTGTACCCCACCCCAGTCCTGGGCTCCTCTCTGAATCTCCCTGCTGCCCCAGCCCTGGGCTCTGCCCTCCACCCACCCCCTGCTGCCCCAGTTCTGGGCCTCCCCCCCAACCTGTACCCCCCTACTGCCAGCCCTGGGCTCTCTCCCACACACCCGCACCCCATGCCATCCCAGCCTGGGCTCTCCCCTACACACACCAGCACCCTCTGCCACCCCAGCCTTGGGATCTTCCCCACATGCACCCCGTGCTGCCCCAGCTCTGGGCTCCCCCCGCCCACTTGCACCCTCCTTCCACCCCAGCCCTGGGTCACTGGTAACTTGCTCCCAGAGTGGGTCATTCAGCAGGAATTTTGGATGTGCACAGAACACAGACAGGATTGGTTCCCATATGGTTACAGAACTGCAGTAACATGCAACAATTTCCAGCTTGTGTGATTAAAGGATATCTGGATGCATATTATAAGACTGTCCTACAGAAATGAGGAAACGTTGAGGTGCCTTTATTATTCTTATGTTCCATTCTTTGTTTCTATGGGCAATTTGCCAATGCAATATCACTGTCTTCCTTTTAAACAAATAAAACTATAAAACAAACAAACAAAGGCAATGGCTGTTGAAAATAGCAATTCCAGTCTTAAAACCACTGGGAAGCATTTCTTGCTCAAGTTTATCCAACTTTTTCTACAGCAAATTACAGTGAATCAGTATATTTGATTTGGGAGAAATGAAGTAACAGCTGCCCAAATTGAGCTTCAGCACTCCTGAATTTTGAGGGTGTTCAAATCTGGAAGGCAGGTGCTAGATTCCCTTTCTGAATATTAGCTAAATCTGGAAAGGAAAAGTCAATTTCTGCTTCGATGGCTCAGAAGTGGAAATCCTCTACGTGCCTGGTACTGTATCTAAAGCTGCCCAGGTCAGTAGAGCCTCTCCTCCCTTACTCTTAAATTCTAGTGGGATCCACGTGCCTCCCTTGCTAGGATTCAGATAAAGAGGAACTGTCCATTTAGTCCACCCAATTCCTTCCTTGGGGGCTGCAAGGTGAGGTCACACCAGTATCTCTAATCCAGTCTGGGGATGTCTTCTGAAGGGGATATCTAGGGCAAAGCCTTCTACAACTTGGGCACACTCGTTCCCCATTCACAGTGCCACCCCGCTCTGCAGTGAGCTCTCCATTGACAGCAAGCTGCAGCTTGAGGTTTCAGCTACCGTACTCCCTCCCCTCCCTTTCCTGTTGATAGCGGCCAAGGGAATGCTGAAATGTAGTTTTTCCTGCTCCAGAGCTGGCTCTATAGGCAGGAGCTAACAGGAACTACAGCTCCCAGGGCCCCCGGTTGGTTCTCAGCTCCCAGGCTGGATCCCTGCTGGCTGCCGCCCCTGCAAATGGGCTGCTCCAAGCACCTGCTTGCTTTGCTGGTGCCTAGAGTCGCCCCTGCCTCCACCCATCCTGCACCCCCACCCTGTGCCCCAGCCTGGAGCCTGCACCCAGCACCCAAACTCCATTCCAGAGCCCAACCTCTCAACCATCCCACACCCCAAACCCCTGCCCCAACCCAGGGCTGCACCCCAGACCTCCTCGTGACCCAAACTCCCTTGCAGAGCCTGAGGCAGGTGAGGGCAGAGTTCCTCGGGGAGGGGAGGGCTCTGTGCAGTAATATAGTGACTCCTTGGGTCTTTGAATGAGGCTTTATACTTGGGGTGGGGGTGAGAGAGGCAAGCAGCAGTCGGTGGATGGAGAGGGCAAATCTCCCAGATTCAAAATCTGTGACTGTGTCTGTTGGTCCTTCTAGCTGCTTTTCTCTGGGCTGGGGTTGTTCCACAGGAAGGTGTTTGCTTCTTATCCCCGAGGCCATCAGTATGTCTGCTCTTCTCTAGTCAGCCCACTTGCCAAGCCTGATTGTCTTGGTTGGGCTGCCAGCCCCTCCAAGGATTGCAGCTGTCTGGAGGTACTGCCCTCCACGCCTTGCTCAGTCACACCTCATTCATTCAACAGGGCAGTTGATTACCAAGTGGGGAGATCTTATTCTACTTCTAGCAAAAGACACTTTTCTTTTACCTTAATTACACTACCTTAGGGGCCCTTTATAACATATTACAGGTTCAATACAAAGTCATATACAAGTTATACAAAAATGCATAATGCAGAGATTTATCTACAACTGCATTGATTGACTGCATTGATTGACTGTGCAGTAATATAGTGACCCTGGTCTTTGAATGAGGCTTCATACTTGCCTCATTAATGCAGAGAAGCAGCAAATTCCATCAGACATATAAGTGGTTATGACTTATTTACTTGGTCTTACAAGAGAACAAAAAGGCCTTGCGTCTCCTCCTTGTCATTAACCCCCTGCTCAGACAATCAGGGTAGAGACTGAGGATGGAAGGCTGAGGGGTCTCACCAGAGAGCTCAAAGGATGGCCCAGGTCACTGGCAGGGATCACTGCCCCAGCACTACTGCAGCTCCACAGTTTGGGGTGGACCTCCCACAGTGAGCTGCCGAGCACTCCCCATAACACACACTCACACACACACACACACACACACACACACCCTCTCCTGGTGTTAGGAGGAACTGGAGAAAAGGACAAAAGAAGCAAGGAGGAAGAGAAAGGAGGGATGGATGGAAAAGGTGAAACAAAAGGACAACCTAATGTCCTCAGTGATTCTAAGGACAAGATCCCAGGTTTGGAATAAAATTCTGCCTCCTTAAGATCATGTTTTCCATGAATTCAACTGTCACCAGATGGATCAGACCTGAACAGTTTCAAACCTCCATCCTGTTACTAATACTCCAGTTTCAAGCCTGAATTTCCTAGATGCTCTGCGTGTCCTACAGGCTCATAATTTTCAAGCTGTTTTTGGACAAAAGAGCCTTAAGAAGGACTCAAATCCCTCTGATAAAAGTGATCATCACTTGATCCTCAAAACTTCTTATTAGTCAAGCTCCAGGTCATGACTTGGCTACATTCGGTCAAGTCCCTCCTTTGACCCTAGTCCATTCTCCTCATGGCCTCTCTCTAGACCCACATCTGGACCAGCCTATGATCAGACAACACCCTTTCCCTGCAAGAACTAGGTCCTAATCCTGCCTCAGAAAGAGGTTACTAATAGTAGTCCCATTCTAGGTCTAAAGTTCCCTCCTAACATCCAGACTGCATAGTCCTCTTCTTATTAGCAAATAATTTCCAACTGGTGCCTCCATTTGGCCTCTGAAAGGTTCTTGTTAATTTTCATAAGTGCATAAATACTTCTCCTTACAGGTGTCCTTTACTTCCTTCATTCCCATCGGTCCCTCTATCACTATTCCTTAGCCCTTCATTAGCCTCATTAAAGACCGAGGCAAAGTATTCGTTCAGATATTGTGCCATTCCAAGATTATCCCTAATCTCCACTCCATTTAAAGTTTTAAGCGGTCCCACTTCTTCTTTCTTGGTTTTCTTCCTATTTATATGGCTAAAAAACCGTTTGCTATTGGTTTTAATCCCCTTCGCTAGATCCATCTCCACTCGTCGCTTGCCTTTCTCACAGTTTCCCTGCACCCTCTGACCTCAATAAGGTAGGTTTCCTTGCTGATCCCTCCCATTTTCCACTCCTGGTACGCTTTCTGCTTTTCTTAATGACCCTCTAAGACGCTTGCTCATCCAGCTCGGTCTAAAACTGCTACCTACGAGCCGTTTCCCCCTTCTCGGGATACATGCCTCTGACATCTCCTGCAACTTCAACCTGAAGTAACCCCAGGCGTCATCTGCCCTTAGATCCCTAAATATGTTAGCCCAGTCCACTTCCCTAACTAGTCGCCTTAATTTAGTAAAATTAGCCCTTTTGAAATCATACACCTAGTCTCAGATGCACTATTGATTATCCTCCCATTTATTTGAAACGAATTAGCTCATGATCACTCGAGCCAAGGTTGTCCCCTACAACAATGTCCTCAACAAGGTCCTCGTTACTCACCAAAATCAAATCTAAAATGGCATCCCCCCTCGTCGGTTCAGCAACCACTTGATGAAGGAATTCATTAGCTATCACGTCTAGGAAAAGCTGAGCCCTATTATTATTACTTGCATTTGTTTCCCAATCTATATCCGGGAAGTTAAAGTCCCCCATGATCAAGCAGTTCCTATTAGTGTTTACCTCCTTAAAAACATTAAAGAGCTCTCTATCCATCTCTAAGCTAGATCCTGGCGGTCTATAGCACACCCCAATCACTATCCCGGATGAGGCTCTGGTAGTTTTCTTCCCCAATGTGACCATTGCCCAAACAGACTCTGTATTGTCCATTGCAGCGCTAGTTATCTCATTACATTTTACCTCATTATTGATATACAGTGCTACTCCCCCACCTCTACCTTTGCATCGGTCTTTCCTAAACAGCACATACCCTTCCATACCTGTACTCAGTCATGGCTACCGTTCCACCATGTTTCTGTTATTCCTACGATATCCGGTTTCAATTCCCGGACCAGGAGCTCCAGTTCCTCCATTTTGTTACCTAAGCTTCTCGCATTGGTGAACAAACATCCTAATTTTTCCCGTTGGGCTCCTCTCACTCTTTTCACCCAACTCGGTAGGGACACAGTACTTCCAGTATGACTTGTAGATCTAGAATCTGTCCCCCCCCTCTTCCTTACACGTAACCGCCCCCCTCTGGCTATATCTGTTGTTATCTTGTTGTCCTCACTCCCAATGTGAAAATTTGGTGTGGAGAGCACCAGGACCTCTCCCGACCGTCTCCCCCCAGTGTCTAGTTTAAAGCTCTTTTAATCAGATGAGCCAGCCTCCCTCCTAGAAGTCTACTTCCTTCCCTACTTAGGTGGAGCCCATCCCTTAAGAACAGTTGTCTGTCCCCAAAAGCCTCCCAGTGCCCATACATCCCAAAGCCCTCCTTGTAACACCACTCCTCAGCCAACTATTAATCATCATGATCCTCTCACCCCTTTGGCGCCCTTCCTAGGGACAGGTAGAATCCCACTGAAGATCACCTGAGCCTCAATTTCCTTGAGCGTCTTACCTAACCTTGCATAGTCTCCCTTGATCCTCTCTAGCGAGAATCTAGCCGTGTCATTCGTTCCCACATGAAGGATGATCAAAGGGTTCTTACCCGCTCCTCTTAGGATCCTTTTCAACCTCAGGTCCACATCCCGTATTTTAGCACCCGGTAGACAGCACACCCTTCTGTTCTCCGGATCGGCCCTGGTCACAGGCCTGTCCAACCTTCGCAGTATGGAATCCCCAATCACATAGACCTGCCTTCGCCTGGGGACAGCACGGTCCTCTAACCTATCCCCCGTTCCCCCTGGTTGCAAGCTCCTTCCATTCCTATCATCCCTTGTGGTTCCCCTTAAGCCATCCTGTATCTTCCCTGGGCCCAAACTTGGTGCTACTTCCATCGACTCCTCCCCTTTATCTATGGGACTGGCCGCTCGCCTCTTTTTCTTTGGCCTCTCACCGTCAGCTACCACTTGCTGTACCCCTTCCTCATTCTCCAAACCTTCAAACCTGTTCCTTAGCTCAATTTCCCCCTCACTGGCTCTCCTTTTCCTTGGCCTGCTTCTCACGGTCACATGCTTCCACCGCCCATCTTCCTCCTCTGGTGGTCCCCCTTCCTTGGCCTCAGCCCCTGCTCCCCCCTGTGCCCCTGGGCGTTCCCCCTCGGTTACTGCTTGCCATTGCTCCATCAGCCTCTCAAACCCCCTTCTATTCTCTATCAGGGTTTCCACCTGCAGCTCTAGGCCCTGGATCTTTTCCTCCAGCAGCTCTATTAGGCGACACTTCATGCATATATAGTACTGTTCAGGGTCCCCCGCTAGGACCAGGTACATACCACAGCTGCTGCATGCTCTCATCCTCGGTGTGTCCTCTGCTGCTTGGCTCATGGCTGCTGGCTGCTGCTGTCTTGGCTCCGCTTGGTGTTCTTCCCTGGGGGGCGCGGGCCTCCCCTTCCGCCTCCCCAATGGCAACTCCCACGCTAACTCCCCTGTTGGCAGCCCTGTTTGCTGCCTCCTGTGCCGCTGCTCGCAGCTGTGCCGCTGCCTGGCTGGGCGGCCGCTTTTATAGGCCCCTCCTAGCCTGGCTCCTCCCCCTACTCAGGGCTCGGCCAATCCTGGCTCAGCTGCCCCTTCAGCAGCCTGCCCCTCTGGGCCTCTACAGCGAGATACAAACACTACACAAACAGACGCAAAGACACTCACCTGCTCCTCCAATGGCAACTCCCACGCTAACTCCCCTGTTGGCAGCCCTGTTTGCTGCCTCCTGTGCCGCTGCTCACTGCCACACCCCTCCCTTGCTGGGCTAATATCCTGCCCCTGGCCAGGCACTTTGGAGGTTTGAGCTACTCCCTGTGGATCACCCCACTCAAGGAGCATTCGTTCTAGGAAGCAAGCCAGCTAGACAGTAAAACATCAGATGCTGCTCCCAATGCTACACTTAGTTTTTCAGAAATTAGTTGACTTGATGGCCAGAAGAGACCATTAGAGCATCTAATCTGACCCCCTGCATATCACAGGCCTCCTGTATGACACAATAGCTTCTTTTGGGGCAAACACATTCCAGAATTCTCCGGTTCTCCATATGAACCCAACAACCAGCGCACACAGGTCCAGAAGTGGGCAATCTCTCCTATGGTCACTAGATGGCGATGCAGCCTGGCACTTTCCCATTCATGCGATGATCCGACCTTTTGGTTAACTAATCTGGCCCTGGTCCCAATTCGATGGGATAAAGGGGGTTCCTCTCTCCTTGTGAGCGATCGTTTGATGCAGGATCTTCTGCTGGTGTTATTCCTTGTGGAAAAGTACAAATTGCAAAACTGATGGGAGGTGCCTTCTGTGGTGGTAGGGAGGGGTCACGCTGTTACCTGCAATGTACACAGGCCCCGCAGCAGGGACGCACCTCGGAATGTGCATAGAAACAGGTTAAAAGTGCATCACAACAGTGAAGCCGTTGTCAAGATGCTATTCTGTGCAGAGGACTTTAAGACAGCCCCTGCTCCTGATCTGAGGCCTGAATTGATTTCAATGGGAATTAGGAACTGAAATCCCTTTAAAAATCTGGCCCTAAGTGATTTGCTCAAGGTCACAAAGGAAGTCTGCAGTGAAGGCAGAACTTAAACTCAGACCCTCAAGTGTTAGTCGAGTGCGATAACCTCTGGACCATCCTTCCTTTCTCCTGTGTCTGTCTAATGACGTGCTTCTGTCTATCTAACCCCAGACGTAACCATGTCTCTCTCTATCTAGCCCCATAGAAAAATAATCCGTCTGTCTAGTGTCTACCTACTTTTCCATAACTAAGCCAGGAGCTAGACTATTTATAAGAAGTCAATTAAAACCACAAACTAGGAATAAACTCTGATTACGTTCAAGAACCAGCATTCTTGTTGAAATCAGTAAGATTATGTTCACACTGGTTCACTGTATATTAACTGAGGAGATATGAATGAAGAGCAAAGTTAAGCAGCGGGAGCTCTATTAAAACTATGGGTGAAACCCTCATGCCTGCTCTGGCTTCTTGCACAGCCTAAAACTGGAGTTCTGCAGTGGGAAGCATAATAGTAATAATTCTCTGCTACATTAAAGAGCCCTTTAATACCCAATATGTTCTCTCCATTAAGGCACTTCAACACTTCAATGAAGTTATCTTTCAATCTTCTTTTGATAAGTTAAACAGGTTGAGCTCTTTCAATAGCTCACTAGAAGGCATTTTCTCCAGCCCTCAGAACATTTGGTGGCTCTTTGCTGCCCCAGCTCAATTTCACAACTTCTTTTTCAAACGAGGACACCAAAACTGGAGGCTGTATTCCAATATCAGGCTCACTGATGCCGTGTTACCTCCTGTGATGTTATTGACATAAACTGTAACTGTATAGATCACCGTTGTGACCACTATTCTAGATTTGCAGCCAATATTGCATAAAGGTTGTCGTGTAAGGGGTCTATGGAGAGGTTATGATTGGCTGATTAGAATTATGCTCAGGGCCGGCTTTAGGAAGTGCAGGGCCCAATTCGAACAGTTTCGATGGGGCCCCGCCAGGGATGACTAAAACAAAAAAACCACGTTAAAAAAACACGTGGGGCTTGTACTCACCGGGTGGTGCTCCGAGTCTTTGGTGGCACTTCGGTGGTGGGTTCTTCACTCACTCCAGGTCTTCGGCGGCACTGAAGGACCCGCCGCCAAAGTGCCGCCGAGACTTGAGGCGGGTGAAGGACCCGCCCGACGACATGCCCCTGAAGACCCAGAGTGCCGCCGGGTGAGTAAAAATTAAAAAGGCGCCTCTAGCCAGGAAGGGATTCTTACTGGGTGCAGGGCCCTCTTAGGCGTGGGTCCCAATTCAGGGAATTGGTGGAATAGCCTAAAGCTGGCCTGCAGCTACGGATTAAAACTCCGCAGTGTTTGTTGGGGCAACTGGAGCCGTGGGACCTACCTGGAGATGCTGAAATCTCACCCTTGTCTCTCTCCTCCTGCCTCTACCTCCAGGCCAGGCACTGGGCAGTTCAGTGGGAAGGGATGAACTGATGATCATCAGTTTGTTTTATGATGGTGGGAGTGGTTT
Source organism: Mauremys reevesii (assembly GCF_016161935.1). Taxonomy (NCBI): domain Eukaryota; kingdom Metazoa; phylum Chordata; order Testudines; family Geoemydidae; genus Mauremys; species Mauremys reevesii. The sequence goes on from NW_024100737.1 coordinate 171,942, forward strand.
AAACTATTTCCCTCAATCACACCTCCCTTGCAGGGGCGGCTCTAGGGATTTTGTCGCCCCAAGCACGGCAGGCAGGCTGCCTTCAGCAGCTTGCCTGTGGAGGGTCCACTGAAGCTGTGGGACCAGCGGAGATCCCCCTGGCTTGCTTCCCCAAGCACGCGCAGCGTGCTGGGGCCTGGAGCTGCTCCTGCTCCTTGGCAGCTCAGTCACCATTTTAGATAGAGCACTGCTGTGGTGCCTGGGCACTGGGCCATGCGGGGCCTTTAACACCACAGCCATGGGGAGGGGGGGCTGAGAGGGACCATCGTGCGAGGAACACGAGTCCTTCTACCATCCACCACACCCTAGTTTGGAACTGCTGCTGCCGGCTCACCCCATCTGTGGGGACTTCTATCCCCTCTGCCTCCCTCTAGCTGGGGGTTTTCCCTTCTGCACCTACCTGGCATGGCAGCCCCCGTCTGAACCCCTGATCCTGTCCCAGTTTTGTCCTCTGCCCATCCCGCCCCTCCGATTCCCCCCTTCAGGGGGATTTTCCGGCCTTTGATTGCAGGGAGCAGATTCTGATGGCGCGTGAGGGCAGCAGCTTGCAGCTGTTACTGAGCATGTGAGAAGAGCATTAGAAGGGAAGACCGGCCAGACTGGGTCAAACCAAAGCTCCATCTAGCCCAGTGTCCTGTCGGCCGATAGCGGCCGGTGCCAGGTGCCCCAGAGGAATGAACAGACAGGAATCATCCAGGGAGCCATCCCCTGTCGCCCAATTCCCAGCTTCTGACAGACAGAGGTTAGGGGCACCATCCCTGCCCACCCTGGCCAACAGCCATTGATGGACCTGTCCTCCACAGAAACACAGAATCCTAGACAATGAGGGTTGGAAGAGACCCCAGGAGCTCATCTAGCCTAAGCCCTGCTGAAAGCAGGACCACGAATCTCTCTAGTTTCCTTTTCATCACAGGACCCTGCTCAGGAACAGTGAAGTTGCAAGATCTAACAGGAAACAGCTTCAGAAAGAAGGGCAGCTCCTCTTCCTCCTCCCCTCCCGTGGGGACAGGCAGCCCCCAACAGCCTCTCTGCCCCGGCCTCCTTCAACCCATTGCCCCCTTCAGCCTCCCCAACTTCCCCCATTGCTCCTTTAGCCTCCCCAACTTCCCCATTGCTCCTTTAGCCTCCCCAACTTCCCCATCGCTCTATTCAGCCTCCCCAACTTCCCCCATTGCCCCCTTCAGCCTCCCCAACTCCCCCCCACACTGCCCCGGCTCCACCGCTCTCAGGTTCCCTTCCCCACAACCATCTGCTTCCTCACCATGGGAACAGGAGCAGAAAATGCTTTTGAAAAAACCTTCTGCAGTAAAAATAAAACAAGCCAAGCAACCCCCTCCTGGCTTTGTGCTGGGTGCCCAGCTGTGGGCTTGTGTGTGTGGGGAGGCTGTTCTGAGCACACTCCAGTCAGGAAGGGGCAGAGTTGGCCAAAGGGCAAGTTGAATCTTTAGCAGAGAATTCCTTTCTCCATTGTGTTAGCTAAGCGTTGCTGTTAAATGTCAGCCGACAGATGCCGCATTTGAAACAATCTGACTCTAACCCCACTGCCATCTCTGCTGCTATAGTTCTCACATCCTCTGCTCTTGTGATGTCACCACATGACATAGTGTCTTATTCTCATAGTGTCCTGTGGGTTAGACAGGAATAAGTTTATGAGGTAAATACTGAAGCATAACTCCATCCCTTCCTCCTTTTGACTTCGGAAAAATAAATCCTGTCGCATCCCTCAGTCCCAACCCAGCCCCACCGGCGCTGCTGCAGCTTGGAGACAGGTGCCCTCTCACCTGGCCCTGAGCTGCTGTGGGGAGAGAGGGCTGGAGGGGGCAGTTCTTTCTCCTGGGGCAACCTGCTCCCCAATCTCCTCATTCCCAGCCCCACCCCAGAGCCCTCACCCCTGCGCCCCTACCCTCTGCTCCAATGCTGAGACCCTCATCGCTAGCCCCACTCCAGAGCCTGCACCCCAGCCGGAGCCCTTACATCACTGCGCCCCAACCCCGAGCCTCGCCCCCACTACAAACCCTCCACCCGTACCCCTGCCACCCACCAGCCATGTGCAGAATGAATTTTGTAAGGGCGCAATATGGAGGTGAGGTGTGACACATCACCTCCATATTTGTGCCCAAAACAAAATTCATTCCACACATGGACATAACAAAATAGAGGAAACACTGCTCCTGACTTTCAGCCTCTCTCTCACATCTTGAATTTCACACATTGAGTGATCAGAATAAAGTGCCCTCAAGTGAGCTAGAGACCAACAGTGGTTCATAGTAATTATTCAGCAAGTATTTTAGAAGACCTAGGACATTATTGAAAATCATGACCTGCCAAGAGACAATTAATGGAGAGAAGCAGCAAGATTAATTCCATACATTGGATTGGTTGTGACTTATTTGCCTGATTTGAAAAGAGACCAAACTGACCTGAGTCTCCTTGGTGTCGATAGCCCCCTGCTCAGCCAATCAGCACTGAGACTCTGAGTGGCAGGAGGCTGAGGGTCTCACGGGATGTCCCAAAGGACGGCCCAGGACACCATCAGAGGATCACTCTCAGACCCAGACCCACCTCTTGGTGAGGACCTCCCGCAATGAGAGCAATACCCTTCCCCTGCCCGCACTCCAGACCCGTCCCTCCTAGGTAGAGGGAGGGAAGCTGGAAAAGGGAAAAAAGAAGCAAGAGAAGAGGAGAAAGGAGGGAGGAAAGAGGAAAAGGGAAACCAAAAAGGACAAACCCCAATGTCCCCAGAGATTCCAATCATCAAAACCTAGGGAGGAAATCAAATTCTGCCACCTGAAGCCAGTGTTTCCTGGGCCTAGAATGCTGCCTGCGCCAGGTGGATCAGACGGAACAGGTTCCAAACCTCTCTGAGCCTCTTACCTTGTCAAAGGGAAGTTTGTTTTCGGCACAATCAGTGGTAGGAAAGGAGAAAACTCCACAGAGGTTCCTCCTCATGCTCACATCTGTGAATCCTAATCCTCTCTCAGCCCTCGAGGAGAGACCTCGCGAAGGAGACTTGCGGCAGCAAAGCCAGGAGGTCTCAGAGACAGACCTGGCCCTGCACCTCTGTCCTGCCCGGCTGATGTCGGGGTCTCTCTGTGAGGTCACCCCCTCCCAACACCTTTGCCCAATAGGCCGAGTTCCTGCAAAAGGCCTTTGTGATGTCACTGCCACACCCACCCCTCCCCTCAAAGCTGATGTCCTGCCCCTGGCCAGACTCGTTGGGTGTTTGATTTGTTTCCCCTGCATCTGGGGTTGCCAACTTTCTGACCCCACAAAACTGAACACCCTCATCCCGCCCCTTCAGCGAGGTCCTGGCTCGCTCACTTGCAGAGCGGGAGGTTTAGGTTGGACATTAGGAAAAACTTTTTCACTAGGAGGGTGGTGAAGAACTGGAATGGGTTCCCTAGGGAGGTGGTGGAATCTCCTTCCTTAGAGGTTTTTAAGGTCTGGCTTGACAAAGCCCTGACTGGGATGATTTAGTTGGGGTTGGTCCTGCTTTGAGCAGGGGGTTGGACTAGATACCTCCTGAGGTCCCTTCCAATCCTGAGGTTCTATGATTCTATGATCTCCCTCCATCACTTGCTCTCCCCCACGCTCACTCAGTCGCTCGTTTTCACCGGGCTGAGGAGGGCTGGGGAGAGTCCCTTTTCAACTGGGTGTTGTCGGGACAGACCTGGGAAGGAGGCTACCTGCCAAACACCTTTGAGAGGTGCCGTCCCTCCCTGTCAGAAAATCATCTCCCTCCTTCACTTCAGTGACGGTCTCAATTGTTCCTTATCCCGGCAGAGCCGGAGGATTAAGCAGCAACATCAAACCCCTGTGCAGCTAGCAGGAATGGACACACACACTCCCTTGTATCTCAACAGATATTTAGTTTCACTCTTGGTAAACTACAAGGCTAAAGGGACAGGCGGTGGCACCACATCTAAGGAATGAAACACAACACAATCATCATCGTTATGCCCATCGGTGCCTCTTTATTCTTCCTTTGTCTCTCTCTGACCACCGTCGCCCTCTGTCGGTTCACTGAGAGTTCCACACTCACTGCTTCCGACACACAAAGACTCACACACACATCTTGCATGCAAAACCTCACCAAGGAGTCAGATGCACCTGCTGGTTCCCTGCACCCCTGTTCTACAGAATCCAATCCCAGGAAAGCTTGTCAGGCCCACAGCTGGTGGGGAGTCCTGGGCTGGAGGATTTAACCTACAGTGACGGCACTCGCAGGAAAGATGCTGAACGAGTGCAAGTTAAACATTGGGAGCTCCGCTTCCAGTCCCCTCACAGCTCAGTCCATCTCTCCAGGAAAGGGGCACATCTGAATTCCCAGCTGGCTCAGTCTATCTGCGTAGTTCTTGTTTACACCCAGTCAACTCTGAGGCCTGTTTCGCACCCTGGGTTTGAGGAGACCGTCAGAACCGACTCTCTGCAATAGCAAAAGCAGGAGGCCGTGTTATTTCTCCTGCCCCAGCACAGACAGACAATGAGGGAAATGCTCTATGTTGGAGGATGGGGCTCCCTGCCCTTGGCTAAAGATCAGCACCTCCCTTTGCCTTTTGTCACTCCTGAAGCTTTTCTTTCAGCAGCGAGCCCTAGAGCTCAGTTGCTGGAGCGCTGTGTTTGTCACTGACGCTCGGGGAGCTCCAACATCACTGGGCTCTTCTACCAGCAAGTCCAACGAAAGGACTGATTTCCTCATGTAGCCTGCTCCGGGACCGTCAAAAGGATCTTGTCCCATTCTTCTTCATGGAAGGCCATCTTGTAGCCTGCAACAACATCCATGGTGTGATGGCAGCCCTCAACATCGTTCACAGTCCACATGAGTGGAGACTGTTCGTTGATTCATCGAAGACGAGTCTTAAAGATGTTTTACTGCATAATGGCAATGTTTTGCCATCAATTCCACTTGGTCATGCAGTCCATATGAAGGAAACCTATGACAACATGAAACAACAACATGAAACCTCTCTGAGGCTCTTCTCTGCTCCACAGGGACGTCTGTCTTCTCACTCAATTAGCAGGGGAAAGGGAAACCCCAAGGAGGCTCCTCCTCGCGCTCACAGGCGTGACCCTGTATTCTCTCTCACTCCTCAAGGAGACCTTGAGAAGGAGACTCCCTGCAGCAAAGCCATTTCCCCACCCTGCAGCCTCTTTACCTGCCCCTGCTCATAGACTCTCTGTGAGGTCACCGCTTCCCAACCTCCTTTGACCAATCAGCCCAGCTCCTGTAAAGGCTAGTGTGATGTCACCGCCCTGGACAGCCCCTTTGCATCTTTGAGCTGCTCCTGCTGTGTCACACCCACACCCCACTCACTCAGTGTTACTTCTGGACACGAAGCAGGTGACACATGAAAACATCAGAGGCTGCTCAATGGCCCATACTTAGTTTTGCAGAGATTTGTAGACATTAAGGCAAGTAAAGACCTTTGGATCATAGAATCATAGGACTGGAAGGACCCCAAGAGGTCATCGAGTCCAGTCGCCTGCACTCAAGGCCAGACTAAGTATTATATAGATCATCTCTGACAGGGCTTTGTCTAACCTGCTCTTAAAAATCTCCAAGGATGGAGATTCAACAACCTCCTAGGCAATTTATTCCACGGCTTAACCACCTGACTCTTAGCAAGTTTTTCCTAATGTCTAACCTAAACCTCCCTTGCTGTAATTTAAGCCTCTTGATTCTTGTCCTATCATGAGAGGTTAAGGAGAATATTTTTTCTCCCGCCTCCTTGTAATAACCTTTTAGGTACTTGAAAACTGTAATGTCCCCTCTCAGTCTTCTCTTCTCCAGACTTAACAAATCCAATTCTTTCAATCTTCCCTCATAGGTCATGTTACTAGACTTTCATCATTCTTGTTGCTCTTCTCTGGACTTTCTCCAATTTGTCCACATCTTTCCAAAAATGTGATGCCCAGAACTGTACACAAGAATCCAGTTGAGGCCTAATCAGGACGGAGTAGAGTGGAAGAATGACTTCTCGTGTCTTGATTTCAACACTCCTACCAATACATCCCAGAATGATATTGGCTTTTTTGCAACAGCATTACACTGTTGACTCTTATTTAGTTTGTGGTCCACTAGGATCCTTGGATCCTTTTCCGCAGTGCTCCTTCCTAGGCAGTTATTTCCCATTCTGTATGTGTGCAACTCATTGTTCCTTCCTACGTGGAACACTTTGCATTTCTTCTTATTGAATTTCATCCTATTTACCTCAGACCATTTCTCCAGTTTGTCCAGATCAGTTTGAGAGTTCATCCTATACTCCAAAGCACTGGCAACCCCTCCCACTTCATGTCATCTGCAAACTAGGCCACGATCTAAATCACTGAGGAAGATATTGAACAAAACTGGACCCAGAACTGAGCCCTGTGACACCCCACTCATTATGCCCTTCCAGCCTGACTGCGAACCCCTGATAACTACTCTCGGAGAACAGTTTTCCAACCAGTTATGCACCCACCTTAAAGTAGCTATCAAGGGCTGGTTTGACACGATTTGTTCTTGATAAATCCATGCTGGCTATTGCTTAGCACCTCATAGATTCACAGATTCTACGACTGGAAGGGACCTCGAGAGGTCATCGAGTCCAGTCCCCTGCCCTCATGGCAGGACAAAATACTATCTAGACCATCCTGCATAGACATTTATCTAACCTATTCTTAAATATCGCCTGAGGTGGAGATTCCACAACCTCCTAGGCCAATTATTCCACTGTTTCATCACCCTGACAGTTAGGAACTTTTTCCTAATGTCCAACCTAAACCTCCCTTGCAGCAGTTTAAGCCTATTGCTTCTTGTTCTTTCCTTAGAGGCTACGGTGAACAAGTTTTCTCTCTCCTCCTTAGGACACCCTTTAAGATACCTGAAAACTGCTATCATGTCCCCTCTCAATCTTCTCTTTTCCAAAGTAAACAAACCCAATTCTTGCAGCCTTCCTTCATAGGTCATGTTCTCTAGACCTTTAATCATTCTTGTTGCTCTTCTCTGGATCCTCTCCAATTTCTCCATATCTTTCTTGAAATGCGGTGCCCACAACTGGACACAATACTCCACTTGGGGCCTAACCAGCCCAGAGTAGGGCGGAAGAATGACTTCTCGTGTCTTGCTCACAACACATCTGTTAATGCATCCCAGAATCACGTTTGCTTTTTGCAACAGCATCACACTGTTCACTCACATTTAGCTTGTTTCCACTATAACCCCTAGATCCCTTTCTGCCGTACTCCTTCCTAGACAGTCTCTTCCCATTCTGTAGGTGTGAAACTGATTGTTCCTTCCTAAATGGAGCACTTTGCATTTGTCTTTATTAAACTGCATTCTGTTAACTTCAGACCGCTTCTCCAGTTTGTCCAGATCATTTTGAATTATGGCGCTATCATCCAAAGCAGTTGCAATCCCTCCCAGTTTGTTATCATCTGCAAACTTCATAAGCGTACTTTCTAGGCCAATATCTAAGTCGTTGATGAAGATATTGAACAGAGCCAGTCCCAAAACAGACCCCTGTGGAACCACACTTGGTCTACCTTTCCAGCAGGATTGGAAACCATTCATAACTACTCTCTGAGTACGGTTATCCAGCCACTTATGCACCTACCTTAGAGTAGCCCCATCTAAATTGTATTTGCCTAGTTCACTGATAAGAATATCATGCGAGACCGTATCAAATGCCTCACTAAACTCTAGGTATACCACATCCTTCGCTTCTCCCTTATCCACAAGACTCGTTATCCTATCAAAGAAATCTCTCAGATTGCTCTGACATGATTTGTTCTTTACAAATCCATGCTGGCTATTCCCTATCACCTTACCACCTTCCAAGTGTTTGCAGATGATTTCCTTAATTACTTGCTCCATTCTCTTCCCTGGCACAGAAGTTAAACTAACTGCTCTGTACTTTCCTGGCTTGTTTTTATTTCCCTTTTTAGAGATGGGCACTATGTTTGCCCTTTTCCAGTCTTCTGGAATCTCTCCCGTCTCCCATGATTTTCCAAAGAGAATAGCTAGAGGCTCACATACCTCCTCTATCAGCTCCTTGAGTATTCTAGGAGGCATTTCAGCAGGCCCTGGTGACTTGCAGGCATCTAACTTTTCTAAGTGATTTTTAACTTCTTTTTTTATTTGATCTTCTAAGCCTGCCCTTTCCCATTAGCATTCACTCTCTTAGGTATTCCTTCAGACTTCTCGGTGAAGACCGAAACAAAGAAGTCATTAAGCATCTCTGCCAATTCCAACTTTCCTCTTATTGTTTCTCCCTCCTCACTGAGCAGTGGGCCTACCCTGTCCTTGGTCTTCCTCTTGCTTCTAATGTACTGATAAAAAGTCTTCTTGTTTCCCTTTATTCCCATAGCTAGTTTGAGCTCATATTGTGCCTTTGCCTTTCTAATCTTGCCCCTGCATTCCTGTGTTGTTTGCCTATATTCATCCTTTGTACTCTGTCCTAGTTTCCATTTTTTATATGACTCCTTTTTATTTTTTAGATCATGCAAGATCTCGCGGTTAAGCCAAGCTGGTCTTTTGCCACATTTTTTATCTTTCCTACCCAGCAGAATAGCTTGCTTTTGGGCCCTTAATAGTGTCCCTTTGAAAAAGTGCCAACTCTCCTCAGTTGTTTTCCCCCTCAGTCTTGAGTCCCATGGGACTGGACCTATCAGCTCTCTGAGCTTACCAAAATCCACCTTCCTGAAATCCATTGTCTCTAGTTTGCTGTACTCCCTTCTACCCTTCCTTAGAATTGCAAACTCTAGGATTTCATGATCACTTTCACCCAAGCGGCCTTCTACTTTCAAATTCTCAATGAGTTCCTCCCTATTTGTTAAAATCAACTCTAGAACAGCTTCCCCTCTAGTAGCTTTTTCAACCTTCTGGATGGCCCAGTGGGATCCCAGCTAGGCGGACAGGCTGGAAAATGGATCTTCCAGTCACTCCGTTCCAGGTCTCCCCAGCATTAAGATCAAATTCCCTTCTCCTGCCCCCCGCACATTGGGCTCACCACCAAGAGGTATTGGGGCCTGTCTATATGTGGGGATTCTGCAGCAGCTCCCCAGCATGGCACCCGAGAGGTTGGCCAAGACCTTGTGCAGAGCCTATACCGCAAGGGAGAGCCATGGGTCAGGGCTACACCTGCCACAGGACAGCAAGGGGTGGGAAGCACTGGTGAGACCCCAAACACATACCCTGGCCTCTCTGATTCATATCCTCCTGCAAGCTTTGTCCCCAACCATTTCTTCTTTCTCTACACGAGACATTTTCACAAATGTCACAATGCCTTGGCACTCAACACCATGAAACAACCCTTTCTCCTCCCCAAAGTGCTTTAATGTCCATTCTCTCCTTAGCCTTGCTCCTGCCAGGCATTACAGACGTGTCTCATTTCCCATTACACAGATTGGGATGCTGAGGTACAGAGAGAGGAAATGACCAATCCCAGCTCACACAGCAAAGTGATGGCACAGCTAGAGAGAAAAGCCAACAGCTCTCACTCTTGCTGTCATCAGCAGACACCAAGACCCCCGGGGGAGGGACAGAGGCCAGCAATTGAAGGGATGTGCGTGCAATTTTCATCGACACAGTTTTCTGTTAGAAAATACCAGGAACATTAATCAAGGTTGATTTGTGGAATCATGAATCAATTTGGATGAAAAATCTTTGCAAAAATATTTCGTTTTCCAAACCAAAAGCATCTCCCGTTTGTGGCGTCCCCTTAAACTGTCTCTTCGCACACAAAGAGGAGACACTTCAATTTGGAAACGAGATAAGATGCTTCAGTCAGGGTAAGCAGTTGCTCCCCTTCATAATTGAAAGATCATAAAATGCCAGTAAAATTGACTTTCAGCCCTTACACAGCAGACCCCACTGACGGCATCTCCCCGGGGCCGGGTGGAGCCAGCTCACCTTATCAAACCTTCCCATACCCGGGGGAACGGGAAAGTGCGAGGCTGCAGCGCCACCTAGTGGCCACAGGACAAATCGCCGGCTGCGGCACCTGTGGGCACTGGGAGTTCGCTTAACATGGAAAGCTGCCTAATGCAAGGTTGGCAAAACGGGGGTCTGCTGCACTACATCATCATCTGCAATGACTCAACCCGATAGGACACCTCCTGTGCTACGCTGCTACTAGTGACCCTCTCAAACAGGTCCCCATAGCTCCCCAGCCTCCCCCCACCAGGAGGCAGCTAGGAGAGGCTTGTTACACTGCTCTACAGCCAAAATGCTTCTGAAATTAATATAGTCAAACTTTACTAACTCTGGGTCACTCAGAACGAAAATGATGCTTAAAATTCTTGATTGGCTCTAGTTTTCAAGATATGCTATTGAGTCAGTATTTATGACCCTTGACTTGGGAATGGCGGAGGAGAAGTGAGTTATAAAGGGACGGGATCTCAATTTAAACCAGTAATGACTAAAATCCATCTTTGACTGGATCTATGAATAAATCTATGAATGGGTTTGGACAGTACTTGCTTTTAGGCAAAACAATGAAGGATGCAATCTGAAGCTGGTATTGCCCCATACATGATATGAATTGCATCATGTTATTCCTAGAAGTCATGGATGATGCAATCATAAGGAAGCTGAATCAATTGCCCTATATCAGCTATTTAAATCATACAGTGTCTTGCTCTCTTATTTGTCAGTGTTTGATTTTGCAAAGGGACCCATTTCTCTTTAGCCAAAGTGAGCAGAGATGCCTTGTACTTGTGTGAACAGTGCAGATAACTTCTGCTATGTTTGTGGTGAAGTGACTTTTGCATCACAAAAGTGCAGTAGAACCACTATGGTTAAGAAAGCCTATCACTTTTCTTTTGGCTGCATAATTGGAGATCAGGACAAGAGGTGGGCCCCACACATATGCTACAACACTTGTGCAACAAATCTTCGCCAGTGTTTGAACAGGAAAAGGAAATTTATGCCTTTTGCAGTGCCAATGATGTAGAGAGCCAACAGATCATACCAGCAATTGTTACTTCTACATGGTGCCTCCAGTTGGGAAAGGTGTGACAAAGAAGAAAAAGTGGACGCTGCATTCTCCTAACATTCCATCAGCTCTATGCCCAGTACCCCACGGAGAAGGACAGCTGGTTGCTGATGCACCACAATCATTCTCACTTGAGTCAGACGAGGAAGAGGAAGAGGACGAAACTTCTGGTCCTGAACCATCAATGTCACAGGACCCACATTTTCTCCCATCCTCCTCCTCTGAACGACACCTCATAACACAAGGTGAAGGGAATGACCTTGTCAGGGATTCGGAACTACCCAAGAGTAAGGCAGAGCTGTTGGGCTCTGCACTACAGCAGTGGAATCTCCTGGCAGGTGATGTTAGGGTTTCCATGCTCACTGGCCGTCAAAGGATCTTGAACCATTCTTCTTCATGGAAGGCCATCTTGTAGCGTTCAACAAAACCGATGGTGTGATGGCAGCCCTCAACATCATTCACAATCCACATGAGTGGAGACTGTTCATTCATTCATCGAAGACGAGTCTTAAAGCTGTTTTACTGCATAATGGCAATGTTTTGCCATCAATTCCACTTGGTCATGCAGTCCATATGAAGAAAACCTATGACAACATGAAAAAACAATATGAAACCTCTCTGATTGGGATCAGTTTATTACCCAGTCTGCTCCTCCCTCCAAGTGGAGAGGATCATGCACCAGTCTCTGGTCCTGAGCAGGTGCCCCAAGCACATCTAGCAAAACACAGAGTTTTAGGGAAATAGAACACACATTGATTAACTACGCAAAGATAGGCTTGAAGGGATTGTATGCAATGAGCGTACAGCTCAATGCAGGTTAGCCAAGAACTGAACCAAAGAACCCTCTGCTTTGGCCTCAGCAGCAGATCTGGGGTGGTGAGCTGCAGCTACAAACTCACTTTCCTGCTCAGCCCCAGCTCTTTCCCCAGGTCTCTCCTTGCCGGCAGGCTCCGGCTCAGGGGCTGGCTCCAGCCACCGCAAAGAGTCCGAACCCTCCCTGCCCCCCAGAGCTGGGCACAACGGGGGCTAATGCAGATCTCTCCCCCATACAGACCCGGCTTGGGCAGCAGCAGCAGCCCAGGCACCCACCAGCCCCCAGCAGCCCCACACTCCAAATGCCCTGCACCACACACCCGCCGGCCACACAGCTCCGCCCCACCCTCCCATGGTCTCATGGTCTCATAGACTCTCAGGTCCGAAGGGACCATCATGATCATCTAGTCCCACCTCCTTCACAATGCCGGCCACACAAACTCACCCAACCACTTCTAGATCAAACCCTAACCTATGTCTCACTTACTGAACTCCTCAAATTGTGCTTCGAAGACCTCAAGCTGCAGAGAATCCTCCAGCAAGTGACCAGTGCCCCATGCTGCAGAGGAAGGCGAGAAACCTCCAGGGCCTCTGCCAATCTGCCCTGGAGGAAAATTCCTTCCTGACCCCAAAGATGCTGATCACTTAAACCCTGAGCATGTGGGCAAGACTCACCAGCCAGCACCCACGAGAGAATTCTCTGCAGGAACTCACATCCCCACCCATCTAACATCCCATCCAGACCACTGGGCATACTTACCTGCTGAGAATCAAAGATCAATTGCCAAATTCATTGCCAAAATTAGCCTATCCCATCATACCATCCCCTCCATAAACGCATTAAGCTTATTCTTGAAGCCAGATATGGCTTTTGTCCCCATTACTCCCCTTGGAAGGCAAGTCTAAACTCCCTAGTGTCCACTTGATAGCCACTGGTTCTTCTTCTTCTGCACATCATCACTCGTGGAGAACAAGGTCCTGCAAATCTACAGTCGTACTCTATCTTTGTTTCAAGAATAAAAACAAACTAGCGCCTCAGAGGACTGGAACAGATTTCAGCTGATGGACAGCTTTGCTCAGTGTTTGTACATTTTAACAGGAAAATGTTGAATGGTGAAATTAATTTCACCTCCCCATTCAGCGGAACTCCTGAACATACAGGAGATGGATATGAAAATATAGATCAATTAAAAAAAGGGGACATGTAAGAGAGCAGCTGGACTTGAACCAGAAACCTCTCGATCTGCCATCAAATGCACCACCACTGAGTTCCCTGAGGCAGCTGAGTGTTGGAGCCAGTGATCTTGAAGAGTATGAAGGGGACACTTATTTCAAGAGCTTCTCTTCCATTCCCAGACATGAGTGGTTTTAAAAATGGAGTTTCATTACATTTTCTATGTGCATGTAAACACCACAGCTTGCACAATCCCACAACTGCTCAGTCTCACCAGAGCACAATAACTTTGGAGGCCCCACACCCAGCTACCCAGCTCTGCGGCCTTTAACCTCTTCAGCAGTTCTCCAATGCCTTAAAGCCACAGGGCACAGCATGGAATTTGACCCCATTAATCCTAAATCAATTTGGATGAAAAATCTTTGCAAAAATATTTTGTTTCCAAACCAAAAGCATCTCCCGTTTGTGGCGTCCTTAAACTGTCTCTTCGCACACAAAGAGGAGACACTTAATTTGGAAACGAGATAAGATGCTTCAGTCAGGGTAAGCAGTTGCTCCCCTTCATGATTGAAAGATCATAAAATGCCAGTCAAATTGACTTTCAGCCCTTACACAGCAGACCCCACTGGCGGCATCTCCCGGGGCCGGGTGGAGCCAGCTCACCTTATCAAACCTTCCCATACCCGGGGAACGGGAAAGTGCGAGGCTGCAGCGCCACCTGGCGGCCACAGGACAAATCGCCGGCTGCTGCACCTGTGGGCACTGGGAGTTCGCTTAACATGGAAAGCTGCCTAATGCAAGGTTGGCAAAACGGGGGTCTGCTGCACTACATCATCATCTGCAATGACTCAACCCGATAGGACACCTCCTGTGCTACGCTGCTACTAGTGACCCTCTCAAACAGGTCCCCACAGCTCCCCAGCCTCCCCCCACCAGGAGGCAGCTAGGAGAGGCTTGTTACACTGCTCTACAGCCAAAATGCTTCTGAAATAAATGGAGTCCAACTTCACTAATTCTGGGTCACTGAGAACGAAAATGATTCTTAAAATTCTTGATTGGCTCTAGTTTTCAAGATATGCTATTGGGTCAGTATTTATGACCCTTGACTTGGGAATGGCGGAGGAGAAGTGAGTTATAAAGGGACAGGACCTCAGTTTAAACCAGTAATGACTGAAATCCATCTTTGACTGGACCTATGAATAAATCTATGAATGGGTTTGGACAGTACTTGCTTTTTAGGCAAAACAATGAAGGATACAATCTGATGCTGGTATTGCATCATACATGATATGAATTGCATCATGTTATTCCTAGAAGTCATGGATGATGCAATCATAATGAAGCTGAACCAATTGCCCTTTATCAGCTCTAGAAATCATACAGTGTCGTGCTGTCTTATTTGTCAGTGTTTGATTTTGCAAAGGGACCCTTTTCTTTTTAGCCAAAGTGAGCAGAGATGCCTCGTACTTGTGTGAACAGTGCAGATAACTTCTGCTATGTTTGTGGTGAAGTGACTTTTGCATCACAAAGTGCAGTAGAACCACTATGGTTAAGAAAGCCTATCACTTTTCTTTTGGCTGCAAAATTGGAGATCAGGACAAGAGGTGGGCCCCACACTTATGCTGCAACACTTGTGCAACAAATCTTCGCCAGTGGTTGAACAGGAAAAGGAAATCTATGCCTTTTGCAGTGCCAATGATGTGGAGAGAGCCAACAGATCATACCAGCAAATGTTACTTCTACATGGTGCCTCCAGTTGGGAAAGGAGTGACAAAGAAGAAAACGTGGATGCTGCATTATCCAAACATTCCATCAGCTCTATGCCCAGTACCCCACGGAGAAGGACTGACACTTCCTGATGCACCAGAATCATTCTCACTTGAGTCAGACGAGGAAGAGGAAGAGGACGAAACTTCTGGTCCTGAACCATCAATGTCACAGGACCCACATTTTCTCCCATCCTTCTCCTCTGAACCACACCTCAAAACACAAGGTGAAGGGAATGACCTTGTCAGGGATTCGGAACTACCCAAGAGTAAAGCAGAGCTGTTGGGCTCCACACTACAGCAGTGGACTCTCCTGGCAGGTGATGTTAGGGTTTCCATGCTCCGTGACCGTCAAAAGGATCTAGTCCCATCTTCTTCACGGAAGGCCATCTTGTATCGTGTAACAACATTGATGGTGTGATGGCAGCCCTCAACATCATTCACAATGCACATGAGTGGAGACTGTTCATTGATTCATCGAAGACGAGCCTTAAAGCTGTTTTATTGTATAATGGCAATGTTTTGCCATCAATTCCACTTGGTCATGCAGTCCATATGAAGGAAACCTAGGACAACATGAAACAACTTTTGAGGTGCATAAAGCAGCTTTGTGGCGATTTGAAGGTTCTTGCTCTCTTGCTTGGTCTGCAGACTGGATACACAAAGTACTGCTGTTTTCTCTGCGAATGGGATAGTCGTGCAACAGATTCCCACTACATCAAGAAAGGTTGGCCACTCCGACAGTCATTGGAGCCTGGGAGGAACAGTGTTCAGCATGCACCACTTGTTGAATCAAGGAAGATTTTGTTAACACCCTTACACATAAAGCTGGGGCTGATGAAGAACTTTGTCAAAGCCATTGACAAAACACAAGCAGCTTTCAAGTACCTCCGTGGAAAATTCCCAAGGTTAAGTGAAGCTAAGATAAAGGAAGGTGACTTTGTTGGTCCTCAGATTCATGAACTTCGAGATGATGCATTTGACCATGCACTGCGTGGCAAGGAAAAGACGGCATGAAAAGCCTTCCACTTAGTGGCAATACATTTTCTCGGAAACAACAAGGCAGACAACTACAGGTTGTTGGTGGAAAACCTCCTCAAGGCTTACAAAAGCCTTGGTTGCAACATGTCACTAAAGAGACATTTTTTGCACTCTCATCTAGATTTTTCCACCGAACTGCGGAGCAGTGGTGACGAGCACGGTGAGCGATTTCACCAGGACATTGCAACAATGGAGAACCGCTATCAGGTCAATTGGAGCCCATCAATGCTGGCAGACTATTGCTGGACAGTGACAGGAGATGCTCCATTTAATGAATACAAGAGACAAGCCAAGAAGTGCCGAGTAGAGACTGAATAGGACTAAACTATGTACAGAATAGTATTTGCCTTTTGTTTCATAATACATTTTAGCTAGATAACCCTTTTGCTGATTTTTAAATTGTTACATAAACAGGAGAGGTGAAATACTATCATGTAAAGCGACCATAAACACAAAAAGACCTAGGTTTAAAATTGATGATTAAAACTCTGCTATCTACACAATATACATAGACATAAAATGTAAAAACTTAAATATCTTAGAAACAGAAGCCAATCAGTTGTTTTGTCATATTTGAATTGAGCACATCAAAATACATTCTAAATAGCACATTTGATCTCTGAAGCAGACGACCTCTGAAAAATTGTAGCCCAGTGTAAGCCAAGCAACCCCCTCCCTTGCTTTGTGCTGGGTGCCCAGCTGTGGGCTTGTGTGTGTGTGTGTGTTGGAGGGGGGGGGGTGTTGTGAGCACACTCCAGTCAGGGAAGGGGTGGAGTTGTCCAAAGGGGCAGGTTGAATCTTTAGCAGAGAATTCCTTTCTCCTTTGTGTTAGCTAAGCGTTGCTGTTAAATGTCAGTCGACGGATGCAGCATTTGAAACAATCTGACTCTAACCCCCCTCCCATCTCTGTTGCTGTAGTTCTCACACCCTCTGCTCTTGTCATGTCACCACAAAGCATGGTGTCTTATTCCCATAGCGTCCTGTAGGTTAGACAGGACTTAAGTTTAGAAGGGGAAAACTGAAGCATAACTTCCCAAACCCCTCATTCCCAGCCCCAACCCAGAGCCCGCATCCCTGGCAGACCCTCACACCCCTGCACCCCAACCCTTTACTCCAGCTCTCAGCCTCTCATCCCCAACCCCACCACACACTGCTCCCCAGACAGAGCCCTTTCACCCCACCCTCTGCTCTACCTCAGACCCCTCCACTCTCCTAAGCCTTCAGCCTCACCCGCCACACACGAGCCATCTGCAGAATGAAGTTTGGAATGAGCACCAATAGACAGGTGAGGTGTCACACCTCACCTCCGTATTGGTGCACTCAGCAAAATTCATTCCGCACACGGACATAGCAAATTAGAGGAAACACTGCTCCTGACATTCAAACTCTCTCTCAGATCTTGAATTTCATACATTGACTCATCAGAAGAAAGTGCTCTCAAGTGAGCTACAGACCAACAGTGGTTCAGTGGAATTATTCAGCAAGTATTTTAGAAGACCTAGAACATTAGAAATCATCACCTGCTAAGAGACAATTAATGGAGAAGCAGCAAGATTAATCCGTACATTGGATCGGCTGTGACTTCTTTGCCTGATTTGAAAAAGACCAAAGGACCTGAGTCTCCTCACTCTCAATAGCCCCTGCTCGGCCAATCACCACTGAGACTCTGAGGGCAGGAGGCTGAGGTCTCACCAGATGTCCCAAAGGACGGCCCAGGTCACCATCACAGGGGATCACTCTCAGATCCAGCCCCACCTCTTGGTGAGGACCGCTGCAATGAGAGCAATACCCCTCCCCTGCCGCACTCCACACACATCCCTCTTCGGTAGAGGAGGAAGCTGGGAAAAGGGAAAAAGAAGCAAGAGAAGAGGGGAAAGGAGGGAGGAAAGAGGAAAGAGAAACCAAAAGGACAAACCCCAATGTCCCCAGGGATTCCAACCATCAAAACCTAGGGAGGAAATCAAATTCTGCCACCTGAAGCCAGCGCTGTCTGTGCCTAGAATGCTGCCTGCGCCAGGTGGATCAGACTGAACAGGTTCCAAACGTCTCTGAGCCTCTTACCTTCTCAAAGGGAAGTTTTTTTTCAGCACAATCCATGGTAGGAAAGGAGAAAACTCCAGTGTTTCCTCCTCATGCTCACATCCATGAATCTGAATTCTCTCTCAGCCCTCGAGGAGAGACCTCCCGAAGGAGACTTGCGGCAGCAGAGCCGGGGGCTCTCAGAGACAGACCTGGCCCTGCACCTCTGTCCTGCCCGGCTGATGTCGGGGTCTCTCTCTCTCTGAGGTCACCCCTCCCCACCACCTTTGCCCAATAGGCGCGGTCCTGCAAAAGGCCTTTGTGATGTCACTGCCACACCCACCTCCCCTCAAAGCTGATGTCCTGCCCCTGGCCAGACTCATTGGGTGTTTGAGTTGTTTCCCTGGATCTGGGGTTGCCAACTTTCTGACCCAACAAAACTGAACACCCTCATCCCGCCCCTTCGCAGAGGTCCCGGCCCGCTCAATCCATCTCCCTCCGTCGCTCGCTCTCCCCCACGCTCACTCACTCGCTCCTTTTCATCGGGCTGAGGAGTGCTGGGGAGGGTCCCTTTTCAACTGGGTGTTGTTGGGACAGACCTGGGAAGGAGGCTGCCTGCCAAACACCTTTGAGAGGTGCCGTCCCTCCCTGTCAGAAAATCATCTCCCTCCTTCACTTCAGTGACGGCCTCAATTGTTCCTTATCCTAGCAGTGAGGGTATGGGGTTGTTAAGGTAGACAATTGGGGAGGGTTTCTTTTGGTGAACAGTAAGGGGTTTCAATAGTGGGGTACAACACAGTAGGATACAATACAGTGGGTAATCAGTTAACACTGAGGTATAAATGTAACAGGTAGCTAGCGATTTCTATGTAAAAGGTGTGTCACAGCAGCATATAACCAACTAACAGTTATGGGTAAAATGTGTTAAATAACAAACAATTTCAGGTAAAAATGTGTCACAGTGGTGTAAATGTAGAATGTGAGGGTATCAGAGAGGAAGAAAGTAACCAATGGGGTTTTATGCTAGAGATTTAAACTTAGTGAGACAGAACAAACAGGCTGCAAGCTTAAGCAGCAGAGAGAGTGTAACAAGGTAAAAGACACAGAGAAGCTGGGCGGGGATGTTTGCAGTGGGAAGACAGACAATTACAATTATACAGAACACAGCAAAATCTGATCTATGAGCTAACTTAACCAAGACTACACAAATTAAAACACAATGCAACAATTCTCTAAGCCTAACTTACAAAGTATAATGCTAAACTTAACTTAATGGGTGCACCTTATGCTAAGGATAGTTCCAGAGGGCTGAGTGGTGTGTGTCAGGACACAGCTCCAAGAGAGGGGCGGTGACTGCAGCAGTGGATACAGCTGAAAACAGTCAAGGCAAAGCCCACAGGAGCAGAACTTAGCAGCAGCACAAACTTATTTTCAGTGGCAGAGTGCCACGGGGTTTAGAGAGAGGTTTTAAAACACAGACCAAGGTTTAGCTTGAGTCTGTGTGCTGAGAGACAGAGCCAGCAGCCAGGATGCAGGGGTTGTTTGTAAGAGAGGTTTTAGGACACAGACCAAGGTTTAGCTTGAGTCTGTGTGCTGGGAAGACAGAGCCAGCAGCTAAAATAATAAAATAAAAGTATAGAAAGTCTCACAGAGGATTCTTACCATCCCCAAGGCAGCAGCAGAGGCAGAAACAGCAAGCACATCAGAAGGCTCAGTACAGTCTTGATAATCAGGAGATCTCTCAGGCAGCAATTTGTTCTTCGTGGGGTTTAAAAACGGGGATACGCTCAAAATAAAACGAGAGCAGAAAGGACCCCAGAACACCTGGTTGATCAGACCAGGCAGCAATGCAAGAACCTTTCTGAAGTCTGTTCAAAAAATGTCTGTTTTTAAAGGCAAACCCTGGCAGCTTCCCGCCAGTTACTCTGATTGGCTCCCCCTCTTACAGGGAGGAGGGAGGCAGAGAAAAAACTGCAGGCAGCCACAGAGGCATGTTTGGACTAGCCCTGAGCCCAGAGGTATGACTCATGCCCAGGATCCTAAAAACACAATAGGTCTTGCAGCTCTGGACAGTGGCCACCCTACACCAAGCCCAGGTTTTAACAAGGTGATACCAGGACTAACCCTTTGAACAGGGCAGTGGTCCCACTTAGCATAAGTGGCCATCCCTTTGAGAAGGGCAATGGCTCTGGTTAGACAACTTAAGGGGCCCTCCCTTTGAGAAGGGCAGAGGCCCTGGTAAACAACTTAACAGCCAGGGAGGGGCGGCCATAGAGGAGAACAAGAACAAAATGGAGTAAGGGGACAGCTTTAAGAAACAAAATGGAGCTGTAACAGACAGGATATATTACAGGGGTAACAGTGTAATGGAGGACATGGCAGGGCAGTGGCAACAAGGTGCCTTTGGTACTTGTCATTTAAAATCCAATTAGGGAGGGCAATACATGCTGAAGGATTTATCAAAACACAGGGCACAGCCTGTAAAATAAACCCCAACATCCAATCAATACCACATTCCCAAGCATGGGTCCCACAAATTTCTTCCTGCTAGTGTATAATTCTTTGTTTCTCCACCAGGCTGAGTTCTTAATGTCCTTTCTAGTCAGGAATTCCTGGACTTTGGCAATTTCGGTGGAGCAAGTGTCCCTTCTTTTCCCCGAAACAATCGTGGTAGGGCATCCTACAGGAGAGGTTACCAGCACATCACCCTGTCATGGTTTTGCTTCTTGAAGAAAAATCCAAAGGCACAGTAGGTCTGTCAGTGGACAAGGGAGAGGTTACTAGCACTTCACCTTGTCCTTTTTCCCTGCTGTCCAGAAGGCACAGCAAAGCTAGAAGGAGAAATAGGCCAATCATCAGTAGGAGAATCCTCCCAAGGTGGAGGGGTCTTTTTGCAGTGAGAATCATGGGTCCAGGCAGGTAGTCCTTGGCACTTCATGGAAGTGTTGGTGGTTAACAGGACTCAGAAAGGGCCTTTCCAGTGTGGAGCCAGAGCAGTCTTTCGCTGATGGACCTTTACATAGATCCAGGCTCCTGGTTCCAAGGAGTGGCAGGGCTGCTAGGGTCTTTGGGCAGCGCTTCTTTACTTGTGAGAAAAGAAACCTAACTCATTTCATTGATGCCTGGCAGTGTTTTGCAGATCTCATAGCTGCTTGGGCACATTCAAGCCCCACCTTTTCTTGGTTTTCAGCTAAGTCTTAGCTGCGAGCAGTGTCCTTGAATGGGGCCAATGTCTTATCTTTAGACTGAGCATACTAGCTATTTTTTTCCCCCAGTTAATTCGTTCTGTTCTTTTTCCTTCTCCCCTTCTTGGCTTCTTTTAACCTACAAAGGAAACTTCCACTCTTCACTCATACACCTTTTCCCAACAATGAACACATAAACATTGCCACTATACAGTACATTAGTCTTATTATTCAATGTATGCCACATATACCCTTCCAGTAAAATAACTTTATTACAGAGCTTTGGAGCAACAAGCCAGGACAAGCACACCCACTTTGAGGAGTCCACTCAGTACAACCTCTTGTGTCCAATGGCTTCCCACCCTCCCCAGCCCTCTGGCTAGAAATCTGAGGTAGCCAGAAGGATCCCATGTGCAATATTGGGAGTGGGTTAACTTTTCATGTCCTTGCTTCCAACGACTGTTGGTATGCAAATTTTAACAAGAATTTTTCCAGTTAAAAGATCTGGCCAATGAAGTTTCTTTTTCTTACTTAAGTAAATGTATTAGACTTTAGTATATCACGTTCTCCTGATTTATCCAAACACTTTGTATTCCAAAACTCCACCAGAGAGTTTGCCTGTCCCAAGTCAGGGTAAAGGAGGAGGGTTGGGCGTGGGGCTAGCAACTCCACCCTGTAAAAATCAGCTTGCTACAGAAACGCCAACAATAGAGTTAACAGAGACTTTTAGCCTGGAAAAAGAAGGGTCTTCAACTCGAAGATGCATGACGCTGGGTGGTGAAAGCCGCGAGGAAGCCACTAAGCCGATCACCCTTCTTGCAGCCAGGAGGATTACCATCGGCACATGGAATGTGAGGACCATGTACGAGTCAGGAAAGACGGCGCAGGTTGCAGCAGAGATGAGGAGCAACAACCTGACCCTACTAGGCATTAGCGAGACAAGATGGACGCAAGCTGGACAGAGACGACTGTTGACAGGAGAGCTGTTGCTGTATTCAGGACATGAAGAGAGCGACGCACACTACACACAGGGAGTAGGCTTCATGTTGTCCAAGCAGGCACAGAGAGCACTGATTGGTTGGGAGGCACATGGTCCCAGGATCATCACAGCATCCTTCAGAACTAAAATGAAGAGGATTAAGATGAATGTTGTTCAGTGCTACGCTCCAACCAATGACAGTGAAGAGGAGGACAAAGACTACTTTTACAACAGACTCCAGAAAATATTAGAGACTCTCCCAGACAAAGACATTACCATCCTTATGGGAGACTTTAATGCCAAAATTGGACCTGATAACACCGGATACGAACAAGTCATGGGGACCCATGCTCTGGGAGAGATGAGTGAGAATGGAGAGAGATTTGTGGATCTGTGTGCACTTAACAATCTGGTCATAGGAGGCAGCATCTTTCCTCACAAGTGGATCCACAAGAGCACCTGGGTATCGCCAGCAGGCATGACAGAAAACCAGATCGACCATGTCTGCATTAGCAAGAAGTTCAGAAGATCCTTGCAGGACGTTAGAGTTAGAAGAGGAGCAGACGTGGCGTCCGACCATCACTTAGTGGTGGCCAGATTGAAGCTGAAGCTGAAGAAGAACTGGATAGACGCGTCAGACAGAAGAGCGAAGTACAACGTCAACCTTCTGAAGGACCATAAGACCAAGGAAGATTTTGGATTGACGCTGAAGAATAAGTTTTCAGTACTACAGGATCGGTCTGAGGAAGAGGAAGACAGTGTACTCAACAGATGGCAGAAAGTGAGAGACACACTTAGGTCAGCATGCCAGGAAGTGCTTGGAATTAAGAAACACCAGCAGAAAGAGTGGATCACAGCAGAGTCCTTGACAAAGATAGAAGACAGAAAGAAGAAGAAGGCAGCAGTCAACAACAGCAGGACTAGAGCAGCAAAGGCCAAAACTCAAAAGAGTATGCTGAAGCCCACAGAGCAGTGAAGAGGAATATTAGGAAGGACAAGAGAGATTATGTGGATGGACTGGCAGCAGAAGCAGAGCAGGCAGCATACAGCGGTAACATGAAACAGCTGTACGATACTACCAAGCGACTGTCTGGAAAGTTCAGCAAGCCAGAACGTCCCGTTAAAGACAAGCAGGGAAGTCTATAACAGGAATAGAACTACAGATGAACAGATGGGCGGAGCACTTTGAGGAACTCCTGAACAGACCAGCACCACCAAATCCACCAGACATCGACCCAGCCAACGAGGACCTCCCAATCAATTGCGATAAACCAACCAGAGACGAGATCAGAAAAGCCATCACCATGATGAAGAACAGGAAGGCGGCTGGACCTGACGATATCCCAGCAGAGGCCCTGAAAGCAGACCTGGATGCCTCAGTGGAAATGCTGTACCCCCTCTTTGAGAAAATATGGGAAGAAGAAGTGATTCCGGCTGACTGGAAAGAGGGATATCTCATCAAAATCCCCAAGAAAGGAGACCTCAGCAACTGTGCCAACTATAGAGGAATCACACTCCTGTCGGTGCCAGGGAAGGTCTTCAACCGAGTCCTCTTAGAGAGAATGAAGGATGCCGTCGATCCACAGCTACGAGATGAACAGGCAGGTTTCCGGAAGAACAGATCATGCACGGACCAGATAGCAACGCTCCGCATCATAGTCGAGCAGTCTATGGAGTGGAACTCCTCGTTGTACATCAACTTTGTTGACTATGAGAAAGCATTCGATAGCGTGGATCGAGAGACCCTCTGGAAGCTCCTTCGGCACTATGGCATCCCAGCAAAGGTGGTCAACCTGATCAAGAATTCATACGACGGCATACACTGTAGAGTGATCCATGGAGGGCAGCTCACAAACAGCTTCCAGGTGCAAACCGGAGTCAGACAAGGATGCTTGTTGTCACCACTTCTCTTTCTTCTCGTCATCGATTGGATTATGAAGACATCCACTTACAAGCGTAGGAATGGAATCCAATGGTCATTGTGGACCCAGCTTGATGACCTGGACTTTGCCGACGACCTTGCACTCCTTTCGCACAGTAAACAGCAGATGCAAGAGAAGACCAACGTAGTGGCAGCCACGTCATCACAGGTTGGCCTCAACATCCACAAGGACAAGACCAAGATCCTTAGGATCAATTCCATCAGCAACGACCCAGTCACACTGAATGGAAGCCCCCTGGAAGAAGTACAGTCCTTCACCTACCTAGGTAGCATCATCGACCAGCAGGGTGGCACAGACGCAGACATCAAAGTAAGGATTGGTAAGGCAAGAGCAGCCTTCTTACAGCTCAAGAACATCTGGAGCTCCAGAGAGCTGTCTTTGGCAATAAAGATTCGACTGTTCAACTCCAACGTGAAATCAGTCTTACTGTATGGAGCTGAAACCTGGAGGACAACCAAAACAACCACCAGGAAGATCCAGACCTTCATTAATAGCTGCCTCAGAAGGATTCTCCAGATCCGCTGGCCAGACCCCATCAGTAACATCCACCTCTTGGAGAGGACCCATCAACTCCCAGCAGAGGAAGAAATTAGAAGGAGAAGGTGGGGCTGGATAGGACATACACTACGCAAGCAGCCAACCAACATCACCAGACAGGCACTGCAGTGGAACCCCAAGGCAAGCGGAAAAGAGGCCGCCAAGAAATACCTGGCGACGCGACCTTCAGGTTGATAGCAAAAATGGGCTATACCTGGAACCAGCTAGAGCGAATGGCCCAGGATAGAAGACTATGGAGATCTGTTGTTGGCCCATACCCGGTTGGGGTGACGGGCATGAATGAATGAATGAATTTGTATTCCAAGTTGAATAAAACAAGTATCTGCTTTTTTTTTAATTTAACCCTCCTGTTTGATTTTAAACTAGACTATTTGATGAAAATATTAAACACAGCAATTCTGGCCACGAGACAAACCCCACAAGACAGGACATAGAACACAGAACATAATTCCTATTGTGCCAGTAAATGCATGGTACGTTGAATGCTGTTCAGCTGGCAGCAGTTTTCTCTGATTATCTGAAAGACAAAAAAAACAGAGGTCTACCCTTCTGGGCAGTCAGTCATTGCTTAAAAGATACAAATACCCTTGTTGATTTCAGGCAAAAGAGGGGAATTACCCTGTATTTTCTTGTATATGTTTCATAGGCAGCCCAGGTTTCAGTGGCTTCTACCTTATCAGTTAGCTAATTTGCATTAATGGAGATGCTTTCTGGCTTGCTTCTGGATCCAAAGCTATTCACAGCTTAAAGATTCTTACCTTAAAAGGGACATAATTAACTTTACCAGAATTTTGATTGCTTTTTACTTTTAACTCCTGCTTTCAAACACTGAAAGAAAATATCACTACTTATAGTGGCCCCTTAGAGCCTAATAGGGTTTTAATTACATAGCACTATATACATTTCTTTAGCTAATTCGACTACATTGTTCATAGCCAAATAATTGCAATCAAATAATTTCTTGCCTGGATTTATTTACAAACATTTCAAAGACACCAAGAACTTTCCTCTTTAGCATTTTTACAAAGTTCAACTGCTGTTCCCTCTAGCAACTACAGAGTTAACTTCTCACTTCTTCCTTAAATCACTTGCTTGTCTCCCAACAGCCAATTTTATCAACTCACATCACCATTTCAAGTATCATTTTCAAGTATTTCTTCCATTTTGGTGGCAAAGCCCACCAAACATCTCATTGAGATGGACGTGTTCCCAGGGAATGTCTCAATTACAAAGAATCAACATTTCCCAGCTGAAATAAATGTTGTGCTGGAAAACTTTCTTCTTTTTTTTCTTTCGAAAGGACTTTTGGCTTCAAATTTTATTTTATTTTTAGACTGTGGCTTTTATGTTTTGTGGCACACAAGCAGACAAGTTAGAGAAAATATAAAATACTGTTGCTGAAAGTTTGCAATATCTTGTCAATTTGTTTATTAAGACCAGAACAACAGTACATAGGAACCCCAAAATCAGAGGGAGAGAACATAGGCTACTGTCTATAACAGAGAGGCACAACTCACTGGGTACCTGCTGATTGACTGCTGCTAAGTCCCAATTTTGTTCTGCCTTACTGAGCTGCCTAGCATGCAAGCACTTACAGAAACCCTTCCCAACATGTAAAGTCACAGTATTCAATTTTAACACAACTGCAAATACACCAGAGCATCAATGGAATAAAATTGTCAGACACATAGAAAAACATAAACTCTTGAGCAATAGTCAACATGGTTTCTGTAAAGGGAAATCGTGTCTTACTAATCTATTAGAGTTCTTTGAAGGGTCAACAAATGTGGACAAGGGGGATCAGGTGGACATAGTGTACTTAGATTTCCAGAAAGCCTTTGACAAGGTCCTCACCAAAGGCTCTTATGTAAATTAAGCTGTCATGGGATAAAAGGAAAGGTCCTTTCATGGATTGAGAGCTAGGTAATAATTGGAGATATACCAATCTCCTAGAACTGGAGGGACCTTGAAAGGTCATCAAGTCCAGCCCCCTGCCTTCACTAGCAGGACCAATTTTTGCCCTAGATTCCTAAGTGGCCTCCTCAAGGATTGAGCTCACAACCCTGAGTTTAGCAGGCCAATGCTCAAACCACGGAGCTATCCCTCCCCTGGTTAAAGGACAGGGAACAAAGGGTAGGAATTAATGGTCAATTCTCAGAATGGAGAGGGTAACTAGTGGTGTTCCCAAGGGTCAGTCCTAGGACCAATCCTATTCAATTTATTCATAAATGATCTGGAGAAAGGGGTAAACAGTGAGGTGGCAAAGTTTGCAGATGATACTAAACTACTCAAGATAGTTAAGACTAAAGCAGATTGTGAAGAACTTCAAAAAGCTCTCACAAAACTAAGTGATTGGGCAACAAAATGGCAAATGAAATTTAATGTGGATAAATGTAAAGTAATGCACATTGGAAAAAATAACCCCAACTATACATACAACATGATGGGGGCTAATTTAGCTACAACGAGTCAGGAAAAAGATCTTGGAGTTATCGTGGATAGTTCTCTGAAGATGTCACGCAGTGTGCAGAGGCGGTCAAAAAAGCAAACAGGATGTTAGGAATCATTAAAAAGGGGATAGAGAATAAGACTGAGAATATATTATTGCCCTTATATAAATCCATGGTACGCCCACACCTCGAATACTGTGTACAGATGTGGTCTACTCACCTCAAAACAGATATTCTAGCACTAGAAAAGGTTCAGAAAAGAGCAACTAAAATGATTAGGGGTTTAGAGAGGGTCCCATATGAGGAAAGATTAAAGAGGCTAGGACTCTTCAGTTTGGAAAAGAGAAGACTAAGGGGGGACATGATAGAGTTATATAAAATCATGAGTGATGTTGAGAAAGTGGATAAGGAAAAGTTATTTACTTATTCCCATAATACAAGAACTAGGGGGTCACCAAATGAAATTAATAGGCAGCAGGTTTAAAACAAATAAAAGGAAGTTCTTCTTCACGCAGTGTACAGTCAACTTGTGGGACTCCTTACCTGAGGAGGTTGTGAAGGCTAGGACTATAACAATGTTTAAAAGGGGACTGGATAAATTCATGGTGGCTAAGTCCATAAATGGCTATTAGCCAGGATGGGTAAGAATGGTGTCCCTAGCCTCTGTTCGTCAGAGGATGGAGATGGATGGCAGGAGAGAGATCACTTGATCATTGCCTGTTAGGTTCACTCCTCAGGGCACCTGGCATTGGCCACTGTCGGTAGACAGATACTGGGCTAGATGGACCTTTGGTCTGACCCGGTACGGCCTTTCTTATGTTCTTAACATTTTCTGTTGTACAAGGTCTCTCCTTTTTTGGAACCCTTGTTTCTAAAAAAGCCATGCGGGACTTGAATCAAATTTCAGTAACTAATTATCATGTGTGTGGCATCATCATTAATGCGTGTTCTATGTAGTTAGGTTATTGTCTTCTTTAGGAAATTTGGGGAAACAGGAGCCCTGGGAAACCCTGTTCCCCTCATACACACTGCACATTTGCTGCTACCTGGTGCTGGCTGAGCAGTAGCATTGTGACATCAGAGAGGATCCACCACTCAGCACCCCCTCCCTCCCGTTCATTTGCAGCCCAGCTCAGCCCCGGTCCCTTTCGCCAGGTGGGGCCGGGCAGCTCCCCTGCGCTGCGATCCAGCACCGGGCACCGCGGAGCACCGGGCAGGCTGTGCAGGGTGGGGAGGGATACTCGCATTGCTGACACCTGCCTGCCTCAGGGCTTTCTCCCTGCCCGCCGCGAGGATCGCGAGGGAGGGCAGCAGCGTGCCGCTGAGAGCCGTGTCCAATTGGCCGGGTGGCTGCCTGCAGACAGCACGGGGGAGAGAACCAGACAGCCCTGTAACGCAGCCGCTGCTCGGGACCCGGATCCACGCTGCTGTGCCACCGAGACCCATCAAGTGCCACGGGAGCGGGGGACACCCCCCCCACCCCATGGAAGTGTCAGGCGCTGCTCGGGCTGGGAGCCCGGCGGAGAGTCCAGCTGGGGAGAGGCTCAAAGGGGGGGGGTAAAAACGTTGCACCAAAAATATGAAAAAGTTGCCAGACAAAACCCTTTAATTACAGCTCGGACGGGCCCTCCGGAGCAGGGGCGGGGCCAGCCGCGGTCCCGCCGCCGGGCAGCAGCAGCAGCAGCAGCAGCAGGAGGGGCGGCGCGAGACGGCTCCCGGGGATTCCCTGCTCGCGCCGCTGCCGGGGGGAGCCGCTGCTGCTGCGAGCTGGTGCGCGGGGGGTGGAGGGGGGGGTGTCCTCGCGGGCGGGGCTCGCGCCCAGAGCGCTGACACGGTCCGTTGGGAACTGTCACGCCGCGCGGCCGGGCCGCCCCACTTGTGACGTCACCGCCCTCTGTCGCCGCGGCAACCACCAAAACAAACGTTCTCGGCACACGTGGGGCAGGGTGGGGGGTAAGGATGGGCCGTGACGCAAACAAAGCAGCTGACTGGCAGCGCGCGGCAATGACGTCACCGAGGAGGAGTCCGCGACGCAGGGGCGGCTCCTCCCCCCGCCCCCCCGCTCGCGGGCAGCGACCCAGCGCCTCGCGCACCTGTGCTGGAGGGGAGGCGGCGGCGGATGCAGGGACGGGACGGAGGGGACGAAGGGGGCAGGGACGGATGGAGACGGGACGGGACGGGACGGAGGACTGGGCGGGGGGGATGCAGGGACGGGGCGGAGGGGACGAAGGGGACAGGGACGGATGGAGACGGGACGGGACGGAGGACAGGGCTGGGGGGATGCAGGGACGGGACGGAGGGGACGAAGGGGGCAGGGACGGATGGACAGAGGGGACGGGACAGAGGACAAGGATGGAGAGACGCAGGGAAGGGAGTGAAGGATGGACGGAGCGGGAGGGTGACCAGATCGCAAGCGTGAACTATCAGGCCACGTTGGTGGAGCTGGGGGGGAGACAGACAGACACAGGTGCGCAGCCCCGTTGGGAGCCAGAGGCACACTGGTCCGCCTGGCCGTGTGCTACCAGCGTGCCCTTTCCTATGTGCCCTAAGGCATTCCTATGTTATTCCATAACATTCCTATGTGCCATAACATTCTTATGTGCTGAATAAGAGCACATAACATTCCTGTGTTCCCCTCCCAACACCAGGAGGGGTGTGTGTGTGCCCTTTCCTATTCTTATGTGCTGATCAGTACTGTGGTAGCAGAACTGAAACTGAAAAGGTAGCAGGCAGGACTATGCACAAAGAGAAAAGGGATGTAGACCTGCCCTTTGTACCCTGCAGGACCTGTGGTCACAGGCCCTTCCTGATTTGGGGGGAACCAAGGAATATAAAAAGTAATCTCTTGTAAATTGAACCAATGTTGTCTGACTGCTAGAGTTGGAATCTTGATACTAATTTTTCCTAATGATTGTAAGTTATTTACAGTCACCTGGCTGGCCTTTGAGGACTGACAAATCACAGCCAGAAGCTCTTTGATTTTTGGGAAGGCCCCAGATCATTTTGCAGCTGGAGTGGGCAGCACCACTCAGGCTACCGTTGATACACTAGGACTATCACAAGTTCTTCTGCTGAGCATCCAGCATGACGTTTGACCACAAAAAGGGGCAGACAAATAGAAGAGGCAATATAGTATGTAGTGGGCTCAGGGATGAGAACAAAGGACTAATCCTAGCATTGACACTGGCTCCCACTGTGGCCCTGGTCAAATCACATAGGCCAAAATTTCCATACTTGAGTGCCTATAGTTATGTACCTAAATCATTGACTTTAATAGGGTATTAGAGCAGTGGAAGCTACTCCAGCCATTGATCTTTTCCCATTTTGCATACTGAGGAGGGACAGTGCTTCCTTGTGTCCCCCCTTGCAGAATTCCCAGCACCCACGAGTTACTCATGTGGGTATTGAACATAAAATTTTCCCCATGCAAAAATACATTTTGTTTTCAAACAATCCAAGGACTTAGTTGACACGGAGAATTTTTTTAGAAAAAGGGCAAAATAGCTTGACATTTCAAAAGAAATCACTGTTTAATTTTCTTTATAGTTCAAACATTATTTTAAAGGAGTTGAACTCAGATGTTCCTGAGGTTTAACAATGACTTGTATACATAGCTCCCAGAATGGAACCTGTGCAAACAAAAATAAACAATAATAGTGTCTTTTAAATTCACTGTATTTTTAAAGACACACAGAGGAGAATCAGCCAGGCTGATTCATTGTATTTTCCCTGTGCTGATGAAGGAATTAGAGACAATAACAGAGCTTGACAAAACCAGCTAAAGCCACCAAACCAACTGGAGGGTTAAATCTATCAATCAGCAGTAAATATGAAATATAGGGGTGGGATCAGGCGATGCCCTGGGGAGAAGCCCAGAGAACTCCTCGTGCCCAATTGTCAGAAGAGTGAAGGTGCTAGGATTTTTATCCATATGCCCTTCCTGAGTCCTGTTTAGAGATTCAGGTTCTTTAACATTATAGCTGTCCCAAGTTTGCATAGTGCAATGCTTGAATTTACATGAAGAGAAAGTAGAGAGTAAGTAGTAAAGTTCTTCCAATTTTAAACTAGATGTATATTAAATTAAATCTGTGCTAATTAATCAGATGCATAAAGAGTATTTAAGACAACAGCTCAGCCCCTCTCACCCACCCTCTCTCCATCACCATTGTCAACTTTCTCTGGATGTGTTTTTATGGATAAACTGAACTGATCTGACTGGCTGAATCAAACAATAAGTTGTTCTAAACGAATCACGATGCTTCAGGTCAATAACTGTTTGGGAAACATCTGTTACGTTACTGCTTCAACATTCAGCTGAGAAAATTATTAGATATATATTCTGATAATTTGAACAGAAACAAAGTCATCGTAACAGAACATTGAGAGAGGATCAAAGCCTTAGGTTTTGAAAATAAATATCACACGTCAACATTTTTTCCATAAATGCTTCGCAGCGGAGACCATTATCCTAAGATAACATTCTCCAGCAGAGAGATGATCTCTTAATTAGAGCAACATGTAAACTACTTTAGGATGCTTGATATAAATCCTGCAAACTGATTCATTGATACTTTTACTAAGATGAATTTTGATATCATGGGATGAAATCCTGGCCCCACTGCCACACCCCTCCCTTGCTGGGCTAATGTCCTGCCTCGGCCAGGCACTTTGGAGGTTTGAGCTACTCCCTGTGGATCACCCCACTCAAGGAGCGCTCGTTCTAGGAAGCAAGCCGTCTAGACAGGAAAACATCAGATGCTGCTGCTCCCAATGCTACACTCAGTTTTTCAGAAATTAGTCGACTTTATGGCCAGAAGAGACCATTAGAGCATCTAATCTGACCCCCTGCATATCACAGGCCTCCTGTATGCAGGCCCGCCCAGAGGGGGGGGGGCAAATGGGGCAATTTGCCCCAGGCCCAGCAGGGGCCCCCACGAGAGTTTTTCGGGGCCCCTGGAGCAGGGTCCTTCACTCGCTCCGGGGGCCCCGGAAAACTCTCATGGGACCCGGGCCCCCAGAGCTTCTTCGCTCCCGGTCTTTGCCTGCCAGGGGTCCTTCCTCTCTGGGACAGAAGGACACCCCCCCCCACCACCACCGAATTACCGCCGAAGCGGAACCTGCCGCCGGAGTGCAGCCGGGTCTTCGGCGGGGGGGGGTCCTTCTGTTCCGGGACCCGCCACTGAAGTGCCCCAAAGGCCCGTGGTGGGGGCTGCACTTCGGGGGCGGGTCCCGCTTCGGCGGTAATTCGGCGGTGGGGGGCCCCCGCTGTGGGTCTTTGGGGCACTTTGGCAGCGGGTCCCGGAACGGAAGGACTCTCCGCCGCTAACTTACCGCCAAAGCGGGGGCCCCCCGCCACAGAAGAGCCTGGACCCCCGGAATCCTCTGGGCGGCCCTCGATTTAACAGGGGTTTGTTTCAACTTATTGCCCCGATTAAAATCTATGGCTAAAAGGCAGCCACTGTTGTTAGTACTTGTACCTGTGTTTGGTGCCACCTCCTTTCCCTTTGGCCTTGTAGTTGACCAAGGGCAAAGCTGAACATCTCCTCAGATACCAGGGAGTGTTTATGTCCATTCCTGCGAGCTACACCGGGGTTTGATGTTGCTGCTTTCAATCCTCTGGCTCTGCCGGGATAAGGAACAATTCAAGCTGTCACTGAACTGAAGGAGGAAGATCAGTTTTTGACAGGGAGAGGGACGCCTCCTCTTAAAGGTGTTTGGCTGGCTGGCAGTCCTGATCCCCAGATCTCGCCCGTGGGGCTCCAGCAGTTTGGGGACCGGATCTCTCCCTTGGCCCCACCTGCTGCCTCCAGGCGCTCCTCCCCAGGGGCCCCAGCAGTGCAGCACAGCTGAGCAGCATCTGCCTGCTCGCTCCAGTGGCTGTCGGCCCCTCCCCATGGCAGGGCAGGGTGGGGCTGGGCCTCCATGCGCTGCCCCCACCCCGAGCCCCTGCAGCCAATGGGACACTGCGGGGGTGATGCCCGGGGGCAGCAGAACGTTGAGGCCCCCAGCCCACCCCACCTTGGAGACCCAGGTAAGCGCCTGACTCCCTCCCAGAGCCTGCACCACCATCCCCTCCCCACATACCCCCTCCTCCCTGCAAACTCCCTCCCAGAGCCTGCAGCCCGGTCCACACACACCTGCCCCCAACTCCCTCCCACAGCCTGCACCCTCTCCCTCCACACACACCCTCCTGCCCACCCTAATCTCCCTCCCAGAGCCGGCACCCCCACCCCACCACCTGTTCCCCCAACACCCAGCCCCAGCCCAGAGCCTGCACCCAACACCCAAACTCCCAGAGCAAGGGCCAGCTCCAGGCTCTTTGGCTGCGGGTCCTTGATCCCTGTCGGAGGGAAGGACCTGCCACTGAATTGCCACCGCCGCTTCATTCATCCTTCGGTGGTAATTCGGCAGCGGGTCCCTGAGTCCCTCTCGGAGAGAAGGACCCACTGACGAACTGCCGCCGAAGAAGTGGCAGCGGAAGCGCCTCTGATCGTGGTAGAGCTGCGCCCCTCCACTTTCTGCATCCGAGGCAAGTGCCTCACTCGCCTCGCCCATGTTACGGTGCTGCAAACTCCATCCCAGAGCCTGCACCCCAGAACCCCTCCCCCACCCAAACTCCCTTCCAGAGACCAGCCTCTCACCCCTTCTGCACCCAAACTCCCCCCAGAGGCTGCACCCCTCCTGCACCCCAATCCCCAGCCCCAGCCCAGGGCCTGCACCCTAGACCTCCTCCCCTCACCCAAACTCCCTCCCAGAGCCTTAGGCAGGTGGGGGTGGAGTTTGGGGGGGCTGGTTCTGGGCGGTATGAGTGACATTATTGGCCCACTGGGAGGATTGGAGGACTGGCCCTGGCCCTAAGGTAAATTGAGGTTGAGACCCTGCTTTAAGGGATTGGAGCAATGCTGGAGAGACTGACGGGCAGGGAGCTGGGGAGCTGTGTGTGCTCCAAGGAGAGTTGTTGTGCTCTGGTGACACAGAGCGGGGGTGGGGAGTTTGTAAGCTGTGGTGTTTGTATAGAGATAAAGTTTACTAACCCCCAGGTTAAAAACTGTTCCTGCTCTGGGCTATACAGGATGTTCTCTGTTGAGAGTATAGCTCAGTGGGTGAATGTTTCCCTGTAGGGTAATGGGTTCCTAGTTCCACTCCAAATGCGTCCCTTAAAGAAACTTTTTCAAATGAAAATCGATTTCCACACCCATCTCCAGTATGTTCAGGAGTTCGCTGAAGTTGAGGGGGGCTTGAAATGAATTTAAACACTATTTTCCTATGCAAATGAATAAAGACTCAGCAGAGCTGCCCAGCAGCTGAATTCAGTTCCAGTCCTCAGCGTCTCTAAGAGGGACACTCGGTAGCTGAGGCATGTGGGACACCTCTGGGATGATGACAGGAGAAAAAATGCTGGATTCAATGAAAGCTGAGACCATAGGAGGAGAAGGTGAATGGCAACACCACACATAGTCATAACACTCAGACACGGGGCTTCACTGTCACTACCCCTGTGTTTTCCATCATTTATATCCAGGGGTGAAAGTAACTTACAGGACTTACCGGTACTGGAGTCCCGAGGGGCGTGGCCTCATCCAGAAGGGGCGTGGCCTCATCTGGGGGGGCGTGGCCTCTCAAGATTTAAAGGCCCTGGAGTACCAGCTGTGGCTGGGAGACCAAGGGCCTTTACATGAACCAGGGCCTCCCAGCTGCAGAGGTAGCCCTTTAAATTCTGGCCCCAGCCCAGCCACCAGAGCCGCGGCCGGGATTCAAAGGGCTCTGGGCTGACCGCAGCCGCAGCAGCCCAGAGCCCTTTAAATCTGGCCCCAGCCTGGCCGCCGGAGCCGCGGGTGGGGGGTTTAAAGGGCTCTGGGCTGCCAGCTGTGGCGGGAGCCTAGAGCCCTTTCAATCCCCACAGCAAAGCCGGTGCAGTCCGCACGGCGATTGGCTCTTGCCGCTATGCCGCACTCAGCTTGTACCAGCTTACTTTCACCTCTGTTTCTATCCTAAGGAACACACCCTCCCCCTCCCCCACGCACTGTCACACACAACCTTCTCCCCTTGAGCCCCATCCAACCCTCCCCCACACACGCCACGGGACACAGCCTCTCGGTGACTCACCCCGATGGGGGCTTGTCTCTGCATCTCCCCAACAGGGGAGCACGGAGCCGAAAGGGCCACAGGAGACTAGTGGAGCTAGGCAGGGATAGAAAAGACTTCCTCCCTTTCCTTCCTCCCTGAGTCCTGTTAATCTCACCCATCAGATGCTCCAGCACCAGGTGGGCTCAAAGCACCAACCTTCCCTGAGCAACGGAAGGGGGAACCAGCTCTTTCACATGGAAGGAGGCTCCCACTCTGCTGCTGCCATTCTGCAGCCTTTCATATGGATTTGTATTAGCTAATGCAACCCCCCCACTCCTCTAATCCAGCCATGAAACATGGAGACAAGCTCCTGAAAGCAGGGCCCAGTGGTGCAATGGGTTAGTGCCCAGTACTTACAGAGCAGTGCTGAGTGGAGTGATGCTGAGGTTGTGAGTTCAAACCTCACCTGCAGCCCTAGTTTCCTTTAAGCAAATGGCTTCTGCCAATCAGTTTGCCCTGCAGAAAATACAATTCCTGCTCAGAAGACACTGAGGTCCCCTTGCTTTACAGAGAGCAGGGCAGATTCCACAGATCTACCAGGCTCTGCCCTCCACCAGCTGCCTGTGTCAGGAGGGGTCAGGCAGAACCCAGAGCACTGCCCCTGACTCCCCCTCAGTCTTTGCTCCCCAAACCACCTGTGTGCTCACCCACTTCACTGTGAGACTCAAACCCTGCCTGGCTTGCTGTATGCTGGTGTGGTTTTCATCTGTCACGTTGATGTGCATGTGGGTCCTGTGTGATTTTGGTGGATGTCTTGCATAGTTCTGTGTGCATGGATGTGTGTATGATTTTTGCATTAATATTGTTTTTTGCTTTGTATTCTTTTGATATGTGGGTTTTGTGTTTCCTGTTGTGGGCTTTTGCTGTATTTTTGGTGTGGATTTGTTCTTTCTATATTTTGTGAGGTTTTCCTTTTTGTATATGGCTCTGTGTGCTGTGTGGGTTTGGTTTTGTTATGTCTGTGTGGGCCTGTGCAGTGTGTGATTTTCTCATTCTCTGTGTGCGTGTTTGTCTCTCTGTTTGTATCTTCATGTGTAAATTCACTGGAACTTTTCAAAATCTGCACAGCTTTGCCAATTTTCACCAGGAATTTTTCTCCATTAACAAATTCTCACTTGTTCCCTACCCGTTGGTTGTTCCCTACCTGTTGGTGACCATTGCCCCAGGGGCCTGTCAGTCTCAGGGTCCTGATTTCCCATTGGCCCGTCCCCCTTCTATTGGGACTGGGAACTAGCCAACCAAACCCCACTAAGTTTTAGTAAAGGGCCAACAGTCCCTTACACAAGCCAGCCCTGTGAGAGTCTCCAATGTCCCGAGAGACCAATACAAGCTGGTCCCATGGTGTAAAGGGCAGCACTCAGGACTCTGAATCCTGCAATCTGAGTTCAAATCTCAGTGGGACCTTGTGTTAGCTGGTGGTAAAGATCTGGTGCTCAAAGTGCTTTCCTGTCTCCAGCTATACAAAAGTGGGTCATTTCACTCCTGCTGGTTAACTCCTTTTCCCCACCAGAGCCAGGTCTTTGGTGGGGCTTAGAAGTGGCTCTAGTGGTTGGGATTCTCACTGCTTCACCTGATGCCCACAAGTCTGGTGCTTGTAGCCACACTTTTCCTCTTGCTCACATGGCACTTGAAGAAAGCAGTGCCAGGGCCAGGCTTGATAGGCAGGAGGGAGGCAGAGTCCCAGGCTGGAGCCCAGCACACCTCTCCTCCTCTGGGCACCTGGAGCAGAGGCGGCTGGTGCTGACAGCTCTGAGGGAAGGCTTATAAGCCACAGAGCGACTGAGGGCGGGGCTAGACGAGGGCAGGACCATGCCTATGTGTGGCCAGCAGACAGGCAACAAGACTCCCGGCCAGCCTGCTCCCTGCCATGCCAAACCCCCACTGAAGGCCACCCGCAGACCACCATGCGGGGTGGCTGCTGATGCTCTGTGTCCAACATCAGTAGACGGTAGGAAAGCAGGGCCAGCCCCCCTGGTGGGGCCTCTTACTGTTCCCATACCCCATGCTCACTTTTGCAGTGGGGCAGGAGATGTTATCCCAAGAGGCTTTTCTCCAGCTGGTGAGAAGCAGAGAAACATCCAGGCTCCCAAGGCGCTATGTAGCAACCCCCCTCAAGCACAGGGACAGAGGGAAACTGCTCCACACGCTAGCCCGGGCAGCCGTCCATTTCCTTTGGGAATTCAGGAATAGCAAAGGCTAGACTGGAAGCACCTGGGGCTCATGCCCCAGCCTTTGTGACATCCAACCCCCAACTCCTTCCCGGGGCTCTAGCTGAAGCCAGAGCATTGGCCTGAGCGGCCAAGAAGAGGTTCCAGATTTGAAAGGAGCAGGACTTTCAGCACGAAGGTAAAACTGCATCAACACAACCACAAAGGGACGTGACCCCTCAAGTTTTTGATTCAAAGTCAGGCACCTTATCCGTTAAGCCATACGGGCGCCTACTTCATGCACTTCTTTGGAAAAGGTGGACACTGTGGGTACGTCTACACTACGGGACTATTCCGAATTTGCATAAACCGGTTTTGTAAAACAGATTTTATAAAATCGAGTGCGCGCGGCCACACTAAACACATTAAATCGGTGGTGTGCGTCCATGGTCCGAGGCTAGCGTCGATTTCTGGAGCGTTGCACTGTGGGTAGCTATCCCGTAGCTATCCCATAGTTCCCACAGCCTCCCCCGCCCCTTGGCATTTCCGGGTTGAGATCCCAGTGCCTGATGGGGCAAAAATCATTTTCGCGGGTGGTTCTGGGTACAGCCTCACCCCTCCCTCCCTCCCTGACAGCGGCAGACAACCGTTTCGCGCCTTTTTTGCTTGGTGAACCGTGCAGACGCCATAGCACAGCAAGCATGGACCCTGCTCAGCTCCATACCGCAATCGTGGATGTTTTAAACACCTCGCGCACTCTCGTGCAGTATATGCTGAACCAGGACCTTCGAACCGAGGCGAGTAAGAGGCGGATACGGCAGCCGGGCGATGACAGTGATGAGGACGTGGACACAGAATTATCTCAAACCGCTGGCCCCGCGCTTTGGAGATCCTGATGGTAATGGGGCAGATTCTATCCATTGAACGCCGATTTTGGGCCCGGGAAACAAGCACTGACTGGTGGGACCGCATTGTGTTGCAGGTGTGGACGATTCCCAGTGGCTGCGAAACTTTCGCATGCGTAAGGGCACTTTCATGGAACTTTGTGACTTGCTTGCCCCTGCCCTGAAACGCCATAATACCAAGATGAGAGCAGCCCTCACAGTAGAGAAGCGAGTGGCGATAGCCCTGTGGAAGCTTGCAACGCCAGACAGCTACCGGTCAGTCGGGAATCAATTTGGAGTTGGAAAATCTACTGTGGGGGCTGCTGTGATGCAAGTAGCCAAAGCAATCACTAAGCTGCTGCTACGAAAGGTTGTGACTTGGGAAACGTGCAGGCCATAGTGGATGGCTTTGCTGCAATGGGATTCCCTAACTGTGGGGGGGCGATAGATGGAACCCATATCCCTATCTTGGCACCGCAGCACCAGGGCACCCAGTACGTAAACCGGAAGGGGTACTTTTCAATGGTGCTGCAAGCACTGGTGGATCACAAGGGACGTTTCACAAACATCCACGCGGGATGGCCAGGGAGGGTTCATGACGCTCGCGTATTCAGAAGCACTACTCTGTTTAAACGGCTGCAGCAAGGGACTTACTTCCCAGACCAGAAAATAACAGTTGGGGATGTTGAAATGCCTGTCGTTATCCTGGGGGACCCAGCCTACCCCTTGATGCCATGGCTCATGAAGCCATACACAGGCAGCCTGGACAGTGGTCAGGATCTGTTCAATTACAGGCTGAGCAAGTGCAGAATGGTGGTGGAATGTGCATTTGGCCGTTTAAAGGCGCGCTGGGCGCACATTACTGACTCGCTCAGACCTCAGCCAAACCAATGTCCCCTATGTTATTGCTGCTTGCTGTATTCTCCACAATCTCTGTGAGAGTAAGGGGGAGACCTTTATGGCGGGGTGGGAGGCTGAGGCAAATCACCTGGCCACTGATTACGCGCAGCCAGACACCAGGGAGATTAGAAGAGCACACCAGGAAGCGGTGCGCATCAGAGAAGCTTTGAAAACGAGCTTCATCAATGGCCAGGGTACAGTGTGACTGCTGTGTGTGTTGATGAACACCCAACCCCCTTGATTGACTCAGTCCCTGTAAGCAACTCCCCCTCCCCCTTCGAGTACAGCTTACTTATGCAAATAAAGTCACTCTCATTTAAAAAGCATGAATTCTTTATTGATTCATTATATATAGAGGGAGATATGTAAGGGTGTGCTTTTGGAGGAGGAAAGGAGGGATGGAGAAGGCCATTAAAAAAAAATTCAGAGTAACGGCATCCTTCTGGTTGGGCTGTCCACGGGGGTGGAGTGGGCGGGTGCACGGAGCCTCCCACGCTGCCTACACGTCTGGGTGAGGAGGCTAAGGAACATGGTGAGGGGGAGGGTGGTTATACAGGGCTGCAGCGGCACTCTGTGATCCTGCTGCCGTTCCTGAAGCTCCACAAGACGCCGGAGCATGTCAGTTTGATCATGCAGCAGCCCCAGAGTTGCATCCCGCCACCGCTGATCTTCCTGCCGCCACCGCTGATTTTCCTGCCGGTCTTCCTGCCGCCACCTCTCATCTCGGTTGTCCTCCTGTCCTCACGTTCATCCCTCCTGTCCTCACGTTCACTGGCCTCTTTCCTGTAATTTGAAACCACGTCCTTCCACTCATTCAGATGAGCTCTTTCATTGCGTGTAACTTCCATAATATCCGAGAACATCTCATCTCAAGGCCTTCTTTTTTCCTCCGCCTTATCTGTGCTAGCCTTTGGGATGGAGGAGGGACGCTTGAAAACTTGCAGCTGCATGAGGGAGATAAATATTTAGAAAGATACATTTTACAGAACAATGGTTATACTGTTTCACAGTGAACATCACTATTCACCTAGCACATGTGATTTCCCTACAAGGTCGCATTTTTCATCTTAATAGTGACCGCTTGCAGCTCTGGGTTTACAGATCTCACAGACACATCAGGTCCAGGCATCAGAATTCAGCTTGCATGCGGCCATGGTAAGCCACTGTCTCAGTGATTTACCCTCCCCAACGCATGGCTAATACCACGCTAGCTCCCTGCTAATCAACAACCTTCCTCCCCACCCACCGGTGACCAAACAGAAAAGATCATCGGCATTTCACTCCTCCTCCCCGCTTCGCTACGTGCAGGAAAGTGTAATTTTTAAGCTTCTGCATTACACGAAACCAGTAGAAAATGGCCACCCCCCTTACTTAAATTCCTGATTTTTAACCAGGTTATCCTGAACGATATCACTTTGCTGAGGATAACAGAACAAGATAAAGAGCGGATGCTTCTTGAATGCCAGCAGTCCCCGGGACCATACGCTGCGATGCTTTGCCACGCAATGATACCTGATTACTTGCTACATGCATGGCATGGTAAAGTGTCCTACCATGGTGGGCGGAACAAGGATGCCTTGCCCAGAAACCTTCTGCAAAGGCTTCTGGAGTACCTACAGGAGCGCTTCATCGAGATGTCCCTGGAGGATTTCCTCTCAATCCCTGGACATGTTAACAAACTTTTCTAAGTAACTATACTGTCTGTGAATGCATCCCAAGTCCTCTGGGCAAATCAATCATTAAAAAAGGCTTGCTTAAAAAACACTGTTTGCTATTTGCAAAGGTACACTCACCAGAGCTCCCTTCCAGGGCGTCATTCTCTGGAATAGTTGATTGTGAGGGCTGGGAGCAGGGTAATTCCGTCAGGGTGATAAAAAGCTCCTGGCTGCTGGGGTTCACGGAGTGCTGTGTGCTCTCTGCGAGGTCTTCCTCTTCTTCTTCCTCTTCATCTTCCCCATCTGCATAATCCTCAAACATGGCAGAGATTACAACCCCACCTCGGAATCCACGGTCAGGGTGGGGTACTGTGGCGCAGCCCCTAAAATTGCATGCAGCTCATCATAGAAGCGGCATGTTTTTCGACCTGCCCCGGACCTTCCGTTTGCTTCTTTGGTTTTCTGGTAGGCTTGTCTGAGCTCCTTAACTTTCACTCTGCACTGCACGGAGTCCCTGCTGTGGCCTTTAGCCGTCATAGCCTTAGAAATTCTTTCAAATACTTTTTCATTTCGTCTTTTGGAACGCAGTTCTGTTAGCACTGAATCATCTCCCATATAGCGATCAGATCCAGTACCTCCCGAGCGGTCCATGCTGGGGCTCTTTTCGATTCTCAGGAGACAGCATTGTTAACTGTGCTGATGAGCTGTGCGTGGTCACCTGTGATGATGAGCTCTCCACGCTGTCGAAGCAGGAAATGAATTTCAAAAGTTCGCGGGCCTTTTCCTGTCTACCTGGCTAGTGCATCCGAGTTGAGAATGCTGTCCAGAGCGGTCAGTGGTGCACTGTGGGATAGCTCCCGGAGGCCAATACCGTCGATTGCGGCCACACTAACCCTATTCCGATATGTTAATACCGATATTAGTGCTACTCCTCTCGTCGGGCAGGAGTACAGAAACCGATTTAAAGAGCCATTAAAATCGATATAAGGTGCCTCCTAGTGTGGACGGTTGTGGCGTTAAATCAGTTTTACGCTCGTAAAACCGATTTAAACGCCTAGTGTAGACCAGGCCTGTGTTTCTTGGGTCACCTATTGAGGGGGGGCGAGACTCTCTGGCACAAGAAGTCGAGTTCCCAGTGAGATGTGAGACTTAATTATACGGGGCCAGGTGCAGGGCTTTGACAGGGAGGCTCAGGCATGGGGGATTGGGGTGCAGTGGACGGACCGGCTGTCTAGCTGTGGAGATTTAGTCGCACTGAGGCACAGGAGGGAGGAGGAGGAGGAATCCTGCTGACAGGCAGTGGCTGTGCAGAAAGAGGAGGAGTTCTGGGGACTTTATTTTGCCTCTATTTTGCCTGCCTGCTCACTCCTGTGGTGAACGGTGAAGATGCTCTTAACAAGCCCAGGTCGCTCAGTTGGTAGAGCATCAGGCTTTCAATCTGAGGGGCCAGGGTTCAAGCCCCTGTCTGCGTGCTCAGCTTTTAAGTTGCCTTGTGTTCCAGGAGCCAAATTCTGTTTACAGCCACATGCGGATTCCCAGAAGCTGTGGCCATTTCCTGGAAAGGCTCCTTTCCTTAGCAATCAGGAGAGAGGTCACATCCACAGGAGCAGGTGTAGAAAGCACAGTCTCTGGCTGCCAGGAAGCGGTGTGCCAGCATAGTGTTCTCTACAATGGCGTTTAGATCGGGATAATTTACGTGGCTCAGCACCCCCAGTTCCAGCACCTCTGCCCAGGCAGCTCCCCCAGCCTGACACACACACACAGCCCCTGCATCCTCCTCAGCCCAGAGGTGAGCCCCCCAGCTGAGTGGGGAATCAGAACCCCCCGAAAATACCCTGGGACCAGCATGATCTGCCTCCGCCCTGCCCTGCTCTGCATGTATTCGGAGTGAGTCGGTTTCCTGTCCTGCCATGTGTCTCTTCTCCTCCCCAGTTCCTTCCAAACCACCCCATTTCCCCTGCACCCCGGGCTGGGTCTCTGCCAACCCCTTCTCCTCCTGCCCCAATATCTCCCTGCCCCCACAGGTCTATAGGGCTGGCTCCCTCCCTCCCCTTCTCCCCTCAGTTCCTGCCTCTGGGGTCTATGGAGATGGGTCTCTCCCCGCCATCCCCTCTCCTGCCCCCATATCCCGCTGCCCCTATGGGTCTATGGGGCTGGGTCTCTCCTCATCCCCTTCCCAATATCTCCCTGCCCCAGGCTGTGACGTGCTATGACGTGTGCTGGGGTGTGCTGGGGCCAGGGCCGGCTCCAGGGTTTTTGCCGCCTGCCGGCAGGAAAAAAAATCTGTGATCACAATCGGCGGCAGCTCCACTGCACCACTTTCTTCTTCAGCAGCAATTCAGT
The DNA here is from genome assembly GCF_016161935.1 of Mauremys reevesii. Classification (NCBI taxonomy): domain Eukaryota; kingdom Metazoa; phylum Chordata; order Testudines; family Geoemydidae; genus Mauremys; species Mauremys reevesii. The sequence goes on from NW_024100737.1 coordinate 214,941, forward strand.
GGCAGGTCCTTCCTCCAAGAGGGACCGAGGGACCCGCTGCCGAATTGCTGCCAAAGACTCGACATGCCGCCCCTTCCTGGTTGCCCCAAGCACCTGCTTGCTGAGCTGGTGCCTGGAGCCGGCCCTGGCTGGGGCTGTGACGTGCTGGGACCTGCTCACTCCCCGAGGGCAACTCACTCACTTGAAACCAGCAGGACAGAAGGTGTCACGTGTCCATGGGCGGGGTTATGCAGATGAGCAGTGTCTGGCGGCAGTAGGGAGAGCAGCGAGATGAACCGAAGGAGCCCGGCGGAGAAAATTCTCTGCGTGTGGACAGAATCCCACCAGTTTTCTCTGTGTTGGGGGTGGGGGGCAGATTTCTTGATATCACAGCCCCTGGGGGAGGGGTTTGAATCATAAGTCCAAAGTGGAGAACAACTCCCCACTTGTGCTCAGTCTCCACTAGGGGCTGGGCTGGGATCACTAGGAGGGAAGCACAGGGAAAACAGTTTCCCTATGGAACCCAGGAGTCCTGGATCCCAGTTCACTCCACCCCCAGAGCCAGGATAGAACCCAGGGGTCCTGGTGCCCAGCCCTCCCTGCTCTGACCACTCAACCCCACTCCTCCCAGGGTGGTGCAGGGGTCACTGGGTCTGTGTCTCAGCTCAGCTAAGGGCCTTGACTGATTTTCCCAAAGTGCTTCCTTCTGAATCCATCCGACGAAGTGGGGATTCACCCACGAAAGCTCATGCTCCCACACGGCTGTTATTCTATAAGGAGCCACAGGACTCTTTGCTGCTTTTACAGATCCGGCACATCTGCCCCCCCTGCCCAGTCACTGCCCACCCCCGTGTGGGGGCACCAGCACTGTGCCGGGTCGTGATGGGAAATTGTCCAAGCTGGCCCAGGAGAGACGTGTGTGTCCCTGCTGCCCCTGCTGGTGGGGCTGAGCCCTACTCTGTGTGTGTGTGCATCTGTGACACTGTTTGTATCAGTGTGTTGCTGGGCTAACCACTAGGAAATGGCTTTGCAGGATTTTGTATTCTGCAGCAAGTCACACACACACACACACATACACACACTCTGACGCACAAAGAGACTCACACAATCGCAAGAACACTCAGACACCACACACCCAGAGGGACATGCTAGCCCAACCCCCAAAGAGAGCAACAATCACCGCCCCCAGCCACACTCACAATCACCCCCCACACACACCATAATATTCACAATCGTGCTCAGAGATACAACTGCACGCAGTTCACTCCCACAGCTCCCAATACAAGGACCTCCTGCCCCACACAGCATGTGCCAAGGCCTGCGGAACTCACTGCCACTGGATGGCTACCAATGAGAATGATCCTCATGCAGGATCATGTGCTTGGACCCCTTGTCCCCTCTTGGGGTGCACTGTGCAGCGTGGCTGGGGATTGTGCAATGGCCCAGCACCAGGCAACGCAGAACGGACACCACACGCCCTGCCCTGCCTCAACTGAGCTACTCTCCTGGTGCATTGGAGACCAGCACCCCACACCGTGGCACTCCTGCCCCACAGGGGGAGAGCTGCAGCCCCCGCCACATTCCGCAGAGGGGAGAAGGGTCAGGCCAGCCAGCCCTTGTAAGATGGGGAAATCTCCACTGGGGTCGACGGTATGGGGCTGCGACATACAGAGAAATAGTTGTCGTGCCGGCAGAGGGCGGCAGAGCGCATACACACACACACAATTGCAAACATACACAGACACATGCATGAATCCTGACACACACACACACAATTGCTAATATACACAAACACCCGCACAAATCTAGCCAACACCAACACAAGCCTGAGAGCCAGGGGAGCAGAGCAGGCTGGGGCCGGGTAACTCCACTTCCCGCAGGAGGTAGCCAGCCCCCCATCCCCCACGGAGGCCTGGGACCAGCCCCCCCTCTGCGTCCCCCACGGAGGCCTGGGGCTCCAGCCTGCTCTGCTCCCTGGCTCTCAAGCTTGAGGAGGGGGAACCGCCCCACAGCACTCGCCGGCGGCGTGGCTGGGAGCCAGGGAAGTGGACCAGGCTGGGGCTGGGTCACCCACTTACCATGCAGGAGTGCAGGGAGGGGGCGGGCTGGGGCCATGGGGAAGAGCCGGGCAGCCCCTGCAGCAGCTCTCACCCCAGCTCACCTCCACTCCGCCTTCTCCCTGAGCTCGCCAGCACCGCTCCACTTCTCCCGCCTCCCAGGCTTGCGGTGCCAATCAGCTGTTTAGTGCCGCAAGCCTGGAAGGAGGAGAATTAGAGCGGGGCGGCGTGCTCAGGGCAGAAGACGGAGCAGAGGTGAGCTGGGATAGGAGTGGTTCCCTGCACGCCCCATTGCTTGCTGCAGGCAGCCCTCCCCAAACCTCCCAGCCCCTGCCCCAGCTCACCTCCACCCACTGCCTCCCTGAGTGCGATTTTTGGTGCCCCAACCACTTGGCACCCTGGACGGCCGACTAGTTCGCCTAGTGGTTGCACCGGCCCTGGCCACTGCCTATCATCAGGATTCCTCCTCGGTGAGACTAAATCTCCCCACCTAGACAGCCGGTCCATCCGCTGCACCCCAGCCCCCATGCCCGAGCCTCCCTGCCAAAGCCCTGCACCTGGCTCCAGACAATTAAGTCTCACGTGTCGCTGGGAACTCCACTTCTTGTGCCCAGAGAGTCTCGGCCCCCCTCAGTAGCTGACCTGAGAAACACAGTGTCTGCAAAAGCAGCAAAGAGTCCTGTGGCACCTTATAGACTAACAGACGTACTGGAGCATGAGCTTTCGTGGGGGAATCCCCACTTCGTCGGACGCATCAGTGTCTGCCTTTTCCAAAGAAGTACCTAGAGGGACTTTTACCATGTGGCCTAATGGATAAGGCGTCTGACTTTAGATTAGACAATTGAGGGTTTGAGTCCCTTCGTGGTTGTGCTTGTCCGGTTTTACCTTTGTGCTGAAAGTCCTGCTCCCTTCAGGGCCTGAACCTCTTGGCTGCTCAGGCCAATGCTTTGGCTTCAGCTAGAGCCCCGGGAAGGAGTTGGGGGGTGGGCGTCACAAAGGCTGGGGCATGAGCCCCAGGTGCTTCCAGTCTCGCCTTTGCCATTCCTGACTTGCCAAAGAAAATGGGCGGCTGCCCGGCTAGGTGTAGAGCAGTTTCCCTCTTCCAAATGTGCATCTGTCCCTGTGCTTGAGGGGGGTTGCTACATAGCGCCTTGGGAGCCTGGGTGTTTCTCTGCTTCTCGCCAGCTGGGGAAAAGCCTCTTGGGGTAAAATCTCCTGCCCCATGGCAAAAGCGAGCACCTTGAGTGGGAACGGTAAGAGGCCCCACCAGGGGGGCTGGCCCTGCTTTCCTACCGTCTTCGATAATGGCCACAGAGCATCAGCAGCCGCCCCGCATGCTTGTCTGCGGGTGGCCTTCAGTGGGTGTTTGGCATGGCAGGGAGCAGCCTGGCTGGGTGCTTTTGTGCCTGTCTGAAGGCCACACCTAGGCATGGTCCTGCCCTCCTCTAGCCCTGACCTCAATTGTTCTGTGGCTTTTAAGCCTTCCCTTGGAGCCATCAGCACCAGCCGCCTCTGCTCTAGGTGCCCAGAGGAGGAGAGGTGCTGGGCTCTGTGACGAAGTGGGGGATTTTCTTAGGGTTTGCTGTGTTTTCCAGTGGTTTGCATGCACATGGAGTGGGACTCAGTGTTCCCAGGTGTTACTGGTTTAACGAGGTGAGGGGAAAGGGAGTTTGTTGCTACAGAAGACCGGAGAGGGACTTGGGACCCCGGCTGATGGCCTGGAGGATGGAGACCCCAGCGACTGGTGACCTGGTGACCCGGAGACCCAGCTCAGGAGTCACAGGCGGTTCTGGCCAGTGGGAGGACAATGGGCTGCGGGGAGAGGACCCCGTGACCAACCTGTTCCAGCCAGAGGAGGGCGGAGAGGAGAGGAGGCCCAGGCAACCCTGTTTACCTGGAGAAAAGACAATGGACAGCGGTGGGGCTTGGGGCCGGAGATATCGGAGGCCTAGCTGGGAAGCGGGGGGCTTGGGGCTGGCGAGGAAGCAGGCAGAGCCCACCTGGCTGCAGGGGGACTGGGATGTGCTGTTATTGTGAGAGGCCAGGCCTGAGGCCCTGAGAGTTTCCTGTGCTGTGTTCAACTCTCAATAAACCCTCCTGTTTTACGCTGGCTGAGAGTCAATCTGGGCTAGAGAACAGGGGGCCTCATCCCCTTCGGGGGTGAGGAGGCCCAGGGGGTCCAGAGCGCGTGGACTCCCTGAGGGGCCCATGGCGAGAGACAGACGTGCTAAGGCTCAGAGAGGGGCAGCTCCAGGAGGTGGAGGGGCCTGACCCCAAGAGAGAGTGGACCCCCGAGAAGGGCTGTCGCACTGAAAGGGGCACCCCCCATGGACCGCACGGGGCCAAGAGTGGGCACGATCTGTGAGTCCGTGACAGGCAGTGACATCACAAAGGCCTTTTGCAGGGGCTCAGACTATTGGCCAAAGGTGGTGGGGAGGTGGTGACCTCACAGAGAGATGCTGACATCAGCCAGGCAGGACAGGGGCGAGGGGCCAGGGAAACCTCAGAGACCCTGTGGCTTTGCTTCAGCAAGTCTCCCTCTCCAGGTCTCTCTTTGAGGACTGGGGGAGTATTGGGGTTCACGTACCTGAGCGCCAGGAGGAACCTCTTTCGAGTTTTCTCCTTCCCTTTTAGTGATTTTACTAGAAAACAGCCGACCCTGTTTAGACGGTAAGAGCCTCCTCGAGGGAAGGGGTGTCCTGGGGGTGTCACAGTTCAGATGCCGGTGCTCCCCCATTCAAGGAAGTTCCCACCACCCTGATCTGTGTTCGCAGGGTGGGAGAGAGCAGCATCCACAGCAGTGATTTGCTCCTGGCTGCTGGAGCAGAGCAGCAGGCTCAGCTGTCAGAACTTCCTGGAGCTATGAAAGGGGAGAGGCCCATGGCTCTGTAGCAGGACTGCAGGGCAGGCGAGTTCACAGAGGGTATTGTGGGATACTGGCAGAGGCCAGTTATGGTGATATAATGAACAGCAGTGTCTACACTGACACTCTGTCACTTTAAGTTTGCTGCAAAAAGCTCTACTGTTCTCATTGAAGTGGTTTTATTTTGCCACCAAAACAGGGCAGTTTTGTTGCCAAACGTGGCATTGCAGTGTGTACACCAGCCAAAAGCTGCTGACCGAGGGAGCGTTGTGTGTTTTTCACACACCAGAGCAATATAATTCTGCTGAAATAACTTTGTAGTGCAGATCTGGCCAAAGATTCACACACACACAGCTTGCAAGGAAAACCTCACCTGCTCCTCTGCTTTGTGGGGCCAGGTGGGGCCCAGGGAGTCAGGTGTGAGCAGACACTGTACCTTAGTCACAGGCAGGCTCTATGGTTTAGCTGGTTAAAGTACCTGTTTTGTAAACAAGAGATCCTGGGTTCAACTCCCAGTGGTGCCTTGTTGAGATGTTTTGAGAGCACCTGGTATTGGCTACTGTCAGAAGACAAAATACAGAGCTAGATGGACCTTTGGTCTAGCCCAGTGTGGTTTTTCTTATGGTTCAAATTACACTCACAGGCACTGATAATAGAATTACTGAAAGTTTGGGATTTAAGAGCTGATAGGTCAGTGGGCCAAGCCCCTCGTGGATGACCCCCTCCCTCTGGGACAGAGGCAGGTTTTGGCTCTCGCACCAAATGCTCATTGTGGCTGCCAGAATCTGTGGTCAGCTCATTTAGTTTCCACCCAGGGTTGAGTCCCTGGTTCACACATCGAGGATAACAACCCTTTGTTTCTCCTGCCCCAATAACATGGAGACTGGGAATGCAACACCAGCCACAAGTGATCATTTCGGCAAGCAACCCAACCTATTTCCAACATACTGTAAATCCACATGCAGACTCATACACGAAACCTTGCAAGAAAATCTTCCTGAGGGGGTCTGAAGCACCTGCTGCTGGAGGGAAGGAGGGAGCTGTGGGTTGGGATTGAGGAGCAGCGTGAGGAGCGGGGGGCCTGTGGATTGGGATTGAGGGGCACTGGGAATAGAAGGGGCCTGTGGGTTGGGATTGAGGGGCACTGGGAATAGGAGGGGGCTGTGGGTTGGGACAGAGGAGAAGGGTGAAGAGGAGCAGGCTCTGGTTGGGAGTGAGGCTGGGGACTGGGTCCCAATACTAAAATTTAGGGGTTAGATCAATGTTAGGACAGGGTGGCAGTGGAGGGATGAGTGAGTCCTAGACAACACAGTGAGTACGGTGCCTTCTTATTTTCCCCCTTTTCCACCCAGGCAGGCAGGTGAACACTACAGAGCCACCTATGGGCTATCACTGACTAAAGACAACAGCTGTGAGTGGGGTGCGATAGGGGATTGCTCATGTTAAAGGACTTGGGGTTGCTGGAGTTATGAACCGTTGGGAGAAGGACTCTTCCTAGCTTATATTGGGGTGGTTCTTTCCCTCGTGGTTTATGTTTATGTGTTGGAGCTGCTGACATGACTTCTGCTAACCCTGGGCTTACATTGCAGTGTAGACATACCCTGAGAGGGCATCTAGACTGTGATAAAATCCCTGTGGCCCGGCTGGCCTGGATGATCTGATTTGGGCCCTGGGGCTCAGACTGAGCCCAGGCTCGAGACCCTCACCCCTCGTGGGGTCTTGGAGGCTGGGCTGAAGCCCAAGTGTCTACACTGTATTTTATAACCCGGCAGCACAAGCCCCACAAGCCTGAATCAACTGACCCAGGGTTTGAGAATAGTGACTTGGGTGTGTTAATGGCAGTGTAGACATAATGCTAGGCTATGTCCACACTGCAATGAAACACCCAGGGCTGTCCCGTGCCAGTGCAGGCTCCCAGGCTAGGCCATGGGGTGGTAAATTTGCACTGTAGACATCTCAGCTCAAGCTCAATATCAGGTTCTGGAGCCCTCAAAGTTGGGAGGAGTTTAGCAAAGTGAAAAAGGTAAAATGGCAGTGGAGTATTGCCTGGAGTCAATGGCATTTCTCCATTGGTCCGTCTGCTTTGGGACAGGGACAATAACATGTCCTGCTGCTTTCGTTATTTCAAAGGACGGTTTAGGATTTTCATTCTCACACACGGTGCACGAAGCAGGACTCAATCCTGGGTGGAAACTAAATGAGCTGCCCACAGATTCTGGCAGCCACAATGAGCATTTGGTGTGAGATCCCAGACCTGCCCCTGTCCCAGAGGGAGGGGGGTCATCTGTGATGGGCTGGAACACTGACCTATCAGCTCTTAACTCCCAAACTTTCAGTAACTCTGTTATCAGTGCCTGTGAGTGTAATTTAAATCATAGGAACAGCCACCCTGGGCTGGACCAAAGGCCCACCCAATGCTGTATTTTGTCCTCTGACAGCAGCTAATATCAGGTACCCAAAGAGTTACTCAACAAGGCACCACTGGGAGTTGAACTCAGGATCTCCTGTTTAGAAGGTAGGTGCTTTAGCCAGCTAAGCCATGGTGCCTACCTAGAGCTAAGACACAGTGATGCCCACAGCTGACTCCCTGACAGCTCCACCAGGGCCTGACACGCTTTGCATGTGTTTGGATTCTGCAAAGCAGAGAAGCAGGTGAGCTTTTCCTTGCAAGCTGTGTGTGTGTGTGTGTGTGTGTGTGTGTGTGTGAATCTTTGGCCATGTCTGCACTACAAAGTTATTTCAGCATCATTATATTGCTCAGGTGTGTGAAAAACACACAATGCTCCCTCGGTTGGCAGCTTGTGGCTGGTACACACACTGCAATACCACGTCTGGCGACAAAACTGCCCTGTTTTGGTGACAAAATAAAAACACCTTGACGAGAGGTCTAGAGCTTTTTGCAGCAAACTTAAAAAGACAAATTGTCAGTGTAAATGCTGCTGGTCATTATATCACCATGACTGGCCTCCACCAGTATCCCACCATGCCTGCCGTGAACTCGCCGGCCCTCCATTCCTGCTACAGAGGCTGGGCCGCTCCCATTTCATAGCTCCAGAAAGTTCTGACAGTTGAGTTCCCATCTGGAGGGAGGAATAGCTCAATGGTTTGTACATTGGCTTGCTAAACCTCAGGTTATGAGTTCAATCCTTGAGGGGGCCATTTAGGGACTGGGGCAAAACACTGTCTGGGGATTGGTCCTGCTTTGAGCAGGGGTTTGGACTAGATGATTTCTTGAGGTCCTTTCCAACTCTGATATTCTATGATTCTACACTGGGATTAGGTTGATATAACTGCATTGCCAGCCTAAGTAATGTAATTACACCAACCAAATTTTGTAGTGTAGACCTGTCCAAAGAATCACACACACACCTTGGGAGCAAAACTTCAGCTGCTCCTCTGCTTTACACAATCCAAACAGGAGCAACACTTGTCAGGTCCCAGTGGGGATTGGCAGAGAGTCAGGTGTGGGCAGACACGATGCTTTAAATAACAGCAGGTACCATGGCTTAGCTGGTTAAAGTGCCTGTTTTGTAAACAGAAGATCCTGGGTTCAACTCCCAGTGCTGCCTTGAGGAGTGGCTTTGGGAGACCTGGTATTGGCTACTGTGAGAAAACAAGATTCAGAGCTGGATAGACTCCTATGCTGCCCCTTCCTCCTGCTCACTGCTCTCCTCCCTCACTTGCCCTTACGGTCATTACAAAGTGGCAAGGCAGAGCCCTCCCATTTTAAAAGTCCTGGGGTGTTGTTCCCCTGTTCAGGCCCCTGGGGCCCTGCACTTCACACAGCTCTCCTGATTTCAGCTGTTAGTGAGGGAGCCTCACTGCTAGCGCAGACTGGGCAGTTTCTTGCATGAGAGACACTCTCCCAAAGCAGGACTAATGCTTAGAGCTGGTTATCAGTGATTTCAGATCTGTTGGTCTGCAGCAAGACTCTCCATTGAGTCTTAACCAGCTCTGTTATTACACAGGGAAGAACAAAAGGGTGAAATGGTGCCTGGAACCCTTAAGAAGAATCCACCCCACCAAGTACCAACACTTGTTGCTATCCGCTCTCAGCTCAGTTTTGGGGTCACTCCTTGCCTTTATCAACCTGGGGGGGGGGCTCAGAAAATCATAGCAAGCATGTTCTCCAGTGGTGCAATTAGTTAGTGCACAGTACTTATAGAGCAGTGCTGAGGAGCTATGCTGAGGTTGTGAGTTCAAGCTGCACCTGGAGCACTGGTTTCCATTAACCAAGTGGCATCACCCCCTCATTTGGTCCTGTGGAATGTAGAATTCCAGCCCTGGGACACTGAGAAGGAGAGGAGACAAACATGCTCCCTTCAATTATTACCTCCTCTCTAGAGCACAGGTCAGAATCTACAATCCTTTCTCCCCCCCCACCCCAGCCCCTGTGCCAGGATCCCTCAAGCAGAGCCTGGAGTCCTGCCCCTGGTGTCTGTACTATTGACAAACTCTAAGTGACAGGGACAAAACACTCAAATCCTGCCTGGTGCGGGGAGCCAGGTTTGCTCTTCAAATTCTGTCATTGGTACATTTCCAAGTCTGGGAATGTCCCACAACAGCATTGAATGGGAAGCTGCCTGCAGAACAGTTACAGTGCACAGAGCTCCTGTGGAGGAGGGTGGGAATTAGTAACATTTTGAAGATCGTTTGGGAAATGAGCCTTTGCTGACAAGGTTTGTCTCTGTTCATATTTCACCTTCAGGTGTTATGTTGAGGGATCTTTAATATATTTTTGTGAGGTTAACAACTATCTCCTCAACTTTATTTACTCAACTTAAAAATTGATGTCACTTGATTTTTGCATCTCCCTGTGAAAATACAACTGACACGTGTGGCTTTCTACAGGGAGTCATGATGTTAAAGTTGGGGAAATCAGGTCTTTGTACTTCTGTGGAGGGGGGGTTGCTTTTTTACAGCTGAATCACTGCCAGGCACACCGGGCTGTTTGCTGCACCCACTGTCCTTGCCGGGGCCCCTGCTGAACCCTGGGTGGCTGCACTGCTGTGCTGGGTGACTCTGCAGGGGAGAAGCTGCTGTGGGGCAAGGTAGAGCAGGTGCAGGAAGGAGACGGGGTCACTATTCACATTCTGAACTGCACAATTTTCCAAATTTGGGAATAGATTCATAGACTTAAGGTCAGAAGGACCATTACGATCATCTAGTCTGACCTCCTGCACAATGCAGGCCACAGAATCACCCACCCACTCCTGTAACAAACCCTAACCTACGTCTGAGTTATTGAAGTCCTCAAATCGTGGCTTAAAGACCTCAAGGTGCAGGGAATCCTCCAGCAAGTGACCTGGGCCCCATGCTGCAGAGGAAGGCGAATGTCCGAGAACAATTCTAGGGAAGGTGAACGCAGAGCAATGACACTGGAGGTGCCCAGACCTCCAATGGGGCAGCGTGGAAATTAATAATGGGAAGATCATTTGCGAAATTAGTCGTCACTGACAAGCTTTGTCTCTGTTCCTATTTCACACTGTGATGTTAGTTAGAGGCATCAGGACAGGTTTTTACTATATTAATTAAACACTTAATTTTATTTACCCAAGCCAAAAACTTAGTGTCACTTATTTTTTCTCTGTCCTAGCAAGAATGAATTGAATTTCGTGACTTTCTGGAAAGTGCAGCGAGATGAAATGTGGGAATTCAGTCTGTGTGTTTGTGAGCGGATGTTTTCCTCTCACAGGTCAGTGCCTGCATTGAAATACCAAGAGGGATCTAAGGGCTGGTGTACGCTGGGCACTGAACTGACAGAGCGACGTCTCTCAGGGTGTGAATCCCCCCTCCCCCCAAACCCATAAAGTTAAGGTGACCTAAGCCCTGGTTAGATAGTGGTAAAGAAAGGAAGAATTGTTCTGTCAATGCAGCTATTACAGGGATGGGAAAACCTCCAGTCCCGGTCTACTCCAAAGTGCGATAGCAGTGCCACAGCAGCATTTTAAGTGTAGACAGAGTGAAGCTAGATCTGGCTCCAATTTGCACTGGGGATGCTCAGGCACCAAGACTACAATAATGACAACAACAGCACAGTGCTTTCGTGAGTTGGCAGGATTTAAACCTGCATGAGGTGACCCCAAGGGATTTCTAGTCCATCGCCTTAACCACTCGGCCACACCTACTTGATGTACAGCTGTTCCACTGCATGATGATTCAGTTCTCACTGAATTGTCACTTCAAATTGTTGCTCAGACCAGCTTCCCCAGCACACTCACGGCTGCGCATCAGTGTAAGTGTGTCCTGGGCTGAACAGTGAGAATTCCTGCCCATTTCCCTTCTGGCTGGAGCAGGCTGAGAGTGTGTTTGTGTTAATGGCATTGCTGTAGATTGTTGTTCATTCCCCACTCTGACAATACAGGGAATAAGGGAATCTCTGATTTACCTAACTACTTTTGTTGTTACAGTGGATGAAATGACATTTTTCCCTATCCCTGCCCTGTTCCTGTGTTTCCTTTTGTTATAGTTCAACATATTTTAACTGAGGAAAATGATAATAAAAATATCTGCTCTCAGCAAAACTTGAAGCAACATCAAAGCAACGGGAATGAAACAATTTGTTCCCGAAGAGAGGAAACTTGATGACTAACAATTGCTTTGAAATGGGGAACAGTCAAACCGTGACGCCAGGCTTTGGCCAGCCTAATCAAGGCATTTCTCACATTCTCTCCCATGTGGCTTGTCTGATGTCTAATAGGGAACGTCCTCTGATTGAAGCTTTTCCCAAATGCAGAGCATGTGTAGGTCTTCTCTCCACTGTGGATTCTTAGCGATGTCTGGACACAAAGGTTTGAGCTGTCAATGAAGGTTTTCCCACACTCAGAGCATGTGTAGGGTCTCTCTCCTGTGTGGATTCTCACGATGTCTGCTCAGGCTAGGGAGCTCCTGTTTGAAGCTTTTCCTGCACCTCAGAGCATCCATGGGTTTCTCACCTGTATGGATTATCCTGAAAAGGGTGTGATAAGAGGCTGACGTCCGGACTGAAGCATTTCCACACTCAGAGCACGTGTAGGGTTTCCCTCTCCTGTGTGGATTCTCTGATCTTGCGACAGGGCATATCTCCAACTGAAGCGTTTCCCACTACACCAGAGCATCCACTAAGCAAGGTTTCTCACCCGTGTGGATTCTCCTGTAATGTGATAAGCGTAGGAAGCTCCGACTGAAGCTTTCCCATTAATTCCAAGAGCATGTAGGGTCTCTCTCCTCTGTGGATCCCCTGATGTGTGAAAGATTCTGAACTCCCAATTGATGCTTTTCCCACACTCATGCCATGTGTAGTGTGTCTCTTCCAAGTTGATTCTCTCGTGTAATAAGGTCTGAGAGGCTACTCAGGTTTTC